>NC_056743.1:888619887-888769887 GCF_019279795.1 Protopterus annectens | reverse complement strand
TTCTGGTTATAGTACAGTCTGTCAACTGCACAGTTTGCCAACAGATATTTCTTCTTTTGGAGTGGACCTTTAGGAATCAGCGTTACTGTGTTTTCATCATTTGTGCTGCTTGGCTTTGTCTTGCTGCTTCCACACGATGGATATTGCTGCAGTTGAGCTTGATTATGTACCGGAGAGACCAGACCTGAAGAGGAGATGGAATCTACTTATGGAGAACAAAGACAACCCTTTTCTGGCTATGGAACTTTCAGCAACAGGTATTTCAAATGCCAATACCAATACTGACAGTATACATGAATTTAATGTTGTGCTCAAAGACTTAGAAAACACCTTATATAAGTTACAGAGATTTGTATGGCAGAGGCGGCATTTAGAAGCCTGCCTACATTTTAAAGTAGTGCCAAGAGGAATGAGAGTCCTCTGTATGCCATCATATGGCAATAGCCACCCTGAACTATTAAAAAGGTGGCAACAACTAAATCTAGACTTGAGCTATAATTACATGAAGTTATTGATTGAATACTTCACTCCGATGGAGAATGAATTGAGTAGCAAGGTGGAAACCTTGTACAATGACATTACTATCAAATTTAAAGGGGATATGTTTGAGCAACAGCTAGACAATGTACTACATCAGACATCCTCCTATGGAGAGAGGTTACAACAAATAAAATTGCGCAAGTTACAAAGAGACTATCATGATTTTACGAATAGCCAAGTTTTTGTCTGGCCCAGATATCGAGATAATAGAAACACCAACTCAACTTCCCCTTCTATGGATTCAGTAACACGTAATGATACATCAGACCCACAGAGCATTCCCCCTTTAAGAACAACAGTTGCGCCAGAGAATGCTCCCACGTCACACACAGGAACTGTAGCTTTCTCCACGCAGGAAGCAGACAACACACCGCCGCCGAACCAGTTGGCTTTACAGCGTTCCACATTACAGAATCTGGGTTCTAAACCCAAAATAGCTCAAAGTAATATTGAGCGTTTTTTACCCCTTCCAGTTTACAATCAAGGCATACTGAGAGGCAGGTCGAACAGCCGAGGAAGGTCCAAGAGGAAGTACTCAGGCGAGCAACAGGACCGCAGAGGTCGGATGAGGGATGGAGCGACCTAATTGTCAACCTATCTGACTATGAGTTATCAGAATCTGACAAGAACTTGTTGAATCGAGGACTTACATATATACCTGCACAGGTCAGTAACATTGCTGAAGTGCTAATAGACTTAAGACTTTTTATTCGCGCTATATCTTTAAAATTGTTCTACAGCAAGAAAAACAGAATGAACAGTGAGACTAATAACACAGACATTGTAAATTTTAAAAGAAAGAGCGTCTTTACGCCAGCGCCTCCACCTGTGGCAGAATGTTATCTGAAAGCTTGTGAAAGTGATCTGTATAAATATTATTATGAATATAAGCATACTTCAATGTTTTTTAACATGTACACAAGTGAATGGGATAACATTTATTCCTTGAAACGAGCCAATAATCTCATGATAAAACCAGCTGATAAAGGAGGGGGCATTGTGTTACTAAATACTGATATGTACATTAATAGCATGTTAGAGTTGTTAAGTGAAGCAGAAACATACAAACTAATTGATAAAGCTGATCTTGATAAAATTATTTATACAGTACACCAAGAGCTATATGATTTTGTAATGGGTAGACAGATAGATTATGAATTGTATTTGTACTTCTTTATAGAAAAACCGAAAGTACCTTATATCAAAGGCCTGCCTAAAATACACAAGAATATAATGCCACCTCATATGAGACCCATAGTTGTAGGTAATGGCTGGGTCACTGAAACACTATCAGTTTATCTAGAAAAGAAACTCAGACCTCTAGTCATTGAAGTTAGCTCTATTTTAAAAGACACATATCAGCTATTGAATTCTCTAGATGGTTTCACCAATGGTCTAACTGAAGAATGTATTTTGGTCACATTAGACGTGAAGAACTTATTCACTTCAATACCTAATACTTTTGGCCTGGAAGCCTTGAGATCCATCATAAACAGCAGCCATAAATTCACGACTAGTGAAGAGACTCTATTATGTGCAATTTTAGAGTTAGTATTAACCAACAATGTCTTCATGTTTAAGGATAAGATATATTTACAACAGTGGGGGGTAGCTATGGGAACCCCCTGCGCAAATACCTATGCTAATTTGGTGATGTATTATTGGGAAAAGACTCATCTCTTCAATAATGACAACTTCAAGAAAATAAGTCTCTATAAAAGATTTGTAGATGATGTACTGTTATTTTGGAATGGCACCTTAGATGAGCTTCTCACTTTTATTCAGTATTTAGAGTCGACCACCATGTTCTTGAAGTTTACTGTCAACTACTCACACCATAGCATAGATTTTTTAGACATTACAATCACCAAAGACAAACGATATGCTATCAATACCACCATTTTCAGAAAAGAATGTTGGAAAAATACATTACTCCACTACAACAGTATGCACCCTAGATTCATTTTTGACAATATAGTGAAAAGTCAGTTCACTAGGGTTAAGAAATTATGCAAAACAGTTAATGAATTATATACACAAGGTGAATTTTTGGAAAACTGTTTTATTAACAGAGGATATAATCCAAAAAAGGTACGTTGCATTAAAGAAAAATACATTCCCATGGAAGTTATGATGAGTTTAGACACCAACACTTCCAAACAATATGGCTACATTAAGAAAGTCTTTGATAAATCTAAAGTGAAAGTTAACATTAGATACACTAGTGATAACAAACACATTAGAAACATAATAACTAGAAATTGGCATATTCTCATGACTGATGCAGAGATAGCAGATATAGTATGTTCCACACCTTCCTTCATCTATCGGAACAGCAAGAATCTAAGTAGGTTGTTGTGTGTTGAACAGTTAAGTGAAACCAAGAGAGCCAGATCCAATATAGACAAAAGATTAGGCACATTTCCTTGTGCTAAATGTAATATGTGTGCAATGATTACTACTAGTCAACTTTTTGAGCATCCCACACTAGCTTTCAAATTTGAACCCCACTTTTTTGCAACTTGTGAAGACAGGAATCTGATATACTTGGCGGATTGCCAAGCTTGCAGAGCTTTTTACATAGGCATGACAACTAGAAGCTTAAAAGAGAGAATACAAGAACATGTTTATGATATAAAGAAATGTGAGACAAAAAATGCGTTAGCAAAACATGTCATGAATAATTCAGGACACACTTTCGCTTTTAGAGTTTTACAAATTATCACACCATGCAAAAGATTGGGAGATACATTTAATGATTTGGAGAACAAGGAGCTATGTTGGATTCTCAGATTGAAGGCCCAATACTCTCCAGGTTTGAACCAATATGTGAGTGTAAGAGCCCCGTTGAAAGGACGCAGTGTTAAATGAATATATCACACACAAGTTTAACTAGACATGTCTTTCATTTTTACATACTAGAGCTTCAGGAGTAAACATACATTTTAGTAAGGAATACAGTTCCCAGTTTAAAATGAAGTTATTAATAGCTGTTCGTTCAATAGCAGTGTTTGAATTCACACATTTTTCCTTTTAATGCATATATTTAAAAATTACTATCGTTTTTACATTTCTCATTATTATTAATTTTCATCACATATTTATAATATTTACAATATTTATAATATAATATTTATAATATTCAGAATATTTATAATATATATATTTATATTCACAACATATTATACATATATTCAATAGTTTTTATCCTTATAGATTGATTTTGATTTTTAATTGATAAGTAAATAGGATTAATATATATTTGTTTTTCAGCACTGCATAAATAAGCATGCCTTATTAACCAAGAGATTAGTGTTTTTATATACATTTTTTCATTTTGATAGATGGCTACACAACACTACCTCTTTTACATATCCATAAGTTATTTATAAGTTGTTCAGTACGATCGTGCAGGTAGATATTGAGGTAGGAAACATAGGTTTTAATATAATAAATTAAACAATGTTGAATTCAATTTATTTAAGTAACTTTGTTCACTCAAGACACATTGTTTACTCGAGTTTCTTTTGATTCATTCCAGAGGTGAAATAATTATTCAGTCTAGTGGTCAGACCTACAGCCATAGCAAGGGCAGTGTGCAAAGAATAAATTAATATGGTTTTTAAATGACGCTTTATAAATTGTCACTTACATGGGTTATATGATGCTTCAAAAGCTCCAAAATGATTTTAATATGTTTGAAATGTAAATAACTGTCATGCCAGTTTTAAGAAATGTTTTTTGTATACTGAATCAGTTCATTAATTGGATAATGAATTTACAGCTTGATTAATTAATTGCTTGATTGTTTTATTAGTTAGAGCATTTTAGTATATATACGACATCTGTAACATGCAGTTTTTATGGATCTGAAGAAGCATGCTTTATGTACGCGAAAGCGCTTGTCCTTGACCATTAAATATTTTTACCAATCGTGGTGGTCTGTCTCCAGTGTTTCAGCATTCTGTTTTGTACTTCGTTTCTTTTGGAGTGGACCTTTAGGAATCAGCGTTACTGTGTTTTCATCATTTTTTTAAATTTCCAAAATTTTAAAACTCACTTTTCATTAATGCCACTCATGTTTTCTACATGTTTTTATTTTTTACTGTCTACATATATATAGTTCTCTTTCTGGTTATAGTACAGTCTGTCAACTGCACAGTTTGCCAACAGATATTTCTGGTGTCACAAATTCTTAGAAGCAATAGTTTTGTCAGCTGCAGGGCTACATAAAGGATCAGCATTGAATGCTGCTTATACTGAGAACCTGGGGATGTGCTAGAGGTAAGTGGGAGAGGATCCTTGTATCAAAACCTTTGGGTCTACTGAAAGGGTCAGCATGGGGTTAAGAGTGTGCATGAGTATTCACAGGTTAGGGTTAGAGTAAGAGTTAGGGAAGGGGACAGATTTTGTATGCCATGTATTGCTAAATGTGACTTATGAGTATCTTGATTAGTAGGATCCCTGCTGATCTTTGGTCATTTGTGCTAACCCGATACCTACCATTGCATCAAAACAATCCCCACTCATTATAAGACCCTTTCCCTAACAATAGTATATGGAGGGGTGGATTAATTCTATCTCCTGTCCTGGGGAGTTTTCATTTCATGTGTCCTCCACTAACACCCTTTTATTTTCTTGTTTTTGGGACCATGTGTAAATGGACATGCTCTTTTGGATTCATCTTCCTGATTTAAGACTATTTTAACTGCTGTCATTATAATTATAATTTTATTTATTTATTTTCATTTGTTAACCAGGTTGATCCAGCTGAGCCACATGGGCTGTTTTTAATGGAAACACGAGGAGAAAAGCTCCAGCTGAAATTACAAATATTTAAAAAGAAATTACATCACAGTAAGAATAATTATATAACAAGAAGATACCAGATTGCTTCCACTGTTAATTACAACATTCAAAATGCAAATGATATCACAATGAGAGTGTATACATGATGGATGTTAACGCAAACAGGGTTTTAGTACAAATTTTTGTATACATGTATATACATATGCATAGTACCAATATCATGGTGAGGGTACAAGGGAGAAGATTATTCACTTGTAGTGGGAGCTGGGTTATTTTGCTAAGAAGAGGAGCAACAAGAGAGGAAGGAAAAAAGATGGAGAGTGTAGGGAACTAGAATTAGGAAAGAGAGTAAGTGGGATCAAATTGGAGCTAGACAGTGACAAGATCAGGTGTTCTGCATGTAGTGCTTGGGTGCTTGTTTAAATTGGGACTTATGGGGGATACTTCTAATATTATGAAGAAGGGAGTTCCAGTAGTGAGCAACTGAGTATTTATATAATGACTTGACCAATGTTTTTTGATGGTTTGTAATATGTCTAGCAGTTGTTTGTTTGATGAACGGTGTTGACAATGGGGATTATATTGTGATACAATATTAGATATTGAGGGGGAGGATGTGGGGTTATAAAGAATTGAGTGAGTAATATGCAGTTGTGGGAGGAGAAATTGTATTGGGAATTCAGACCATTGCAAGGATTTAAGAGCAAGGCAGTGGTGGGATTTATAGTAGAGGTCTGCGGCAAATTTAGCTATTTTATTGTAGGTTTGCTCTAGTTTGCTGAGAAGAGATGATTGAAAGTTAGTAAGGACTGGGGCAGCATAAACTAGACAGGGTAATAGGAGAGATGAGGCTAGGGATGGTTTTGAGGAGGGAGAAAGAAATTTCTGATGTCGGTACAGGAGGCCAAGTTTTTGGTGTTTTTTTTAAAGAATGATTAATATGCATGTCGAATTTAAGCTCATCGTCGATGGGGACACCAAGCAATTTGATGTGTGGTTCGGGTCTGATGGTGGTGTTGTTGAAGGAGGTAATGAGGAAAGAGGATTTATGCTGTACAAAGGTTTTTTAGGAAGGAATAGCAAAGGTTTCATTTTTTGGGGGTTTAATATTAGCTGATTGTCAGTAAGCCAGGTGTCTATGGAGGTGAAACTGTCTTGGGTACGAGAAAGGAGCTCAGGGATGATGTGGTCAGTAGTTATAAGGGTGGAGTCATCAGCATGTTGTAGAAGGGTTGAGAGGTTAGTAGCAATGTACAAGTTGTTAGTAAAGATATTTAACAGGAGAGGACCGAGGATAGAGCCTTGGGGAACACCAGTGGTGATGGGCAGAAAAGGACAGGTAATGGTGTGCCAGCATATAGACTGAAGTCTGTTAGATAAATAACTAGAGAATCAGGCTATAGAGAGTGGAGAAAGATGAAGGTGAGAGTTTAGATATCAGTTTAGAGTGGAAGACTGTACCAAAGGCCTTGGAGAGATCCAGGAATAGACAGGAAAGAAGTAGGTTATCATGGGCTTCTGCCAATGTTTGGGTGAATGAGAGAAGTGAGGTAGATGTGTTGTGATGGGGTCTAAAGCCGTGTTGGGTGGAAGTTAGAAGATTATGTTCAAGCAAGTGTTTAAGTAGCTGGGAGTGAACACATTTTTCAAGTATCTTGGAAAGTGGGGATAGTATAGCTATTGGGCGAAAATTTGAAGGGTCAGTGGAGTTACCTCCCTTGTGGAGAGGAATTGTGTAAGAGGATTTTCATATGTTGGGAACAAGAGCTTCGGTGATAGAGTGATTAATAAGGATAGAAACAGGGTAGGCAATAAAGCTGGCTGCTATTTTAAGGAAGTGCGGAGGTAGATTATCAGCAGAGGGTGAGCAAGGTTTGAGTTTATTCAATTGGCATTTAATGAAGGAAGTGGAAACAGGTTGTAAGGAGAAAGAGCTAGAGGAAGGTGGGTTGAGAGGTGAAGGCAAAGAAGAGGCAGTGGGACTAAGTTGGGTACGTTTTTGAATTGTGTCTATGAAATAGTTGTTTAAAAGGATAGCAGTTTATGTGGCAGTATTAAGAGGGAAGGGGTTGGGGGTAGGAGGGGTACAAGGGTGAAGGGTATTTTTAACAGTGGACCAAAATTTCTTAGGGTTAGTATGTGTACTGTTGTGGATGGAAGCAAAGAAAGATTTTTTTATCTTTGATTATAACTTTTTTACATGTGTTTCTAAGTTCTTTGTAATGTTGGAGTAGAGTTGGAGTTTTATTTTTGTACCAGGTTTTCCAAGCAGTGTCCCCCTGCTGCATACTAGTGAGTGTCTGTTTGGGGAGCCAGGGAGCACATTTGGATTTTATCCTAATTTTTCTGAATGGGGCCATGTTGTTTAGTATATAAAGAAATATATTGTTAAATGCAGTAACAGCATAATTAAGGGGGAGATTATATAGGAAGGTCAAACTGATGTTGGCCAGTGTGGAGTTAAATTATTTTGGGCCAAAATGAGTCACATTACGATGTTCTCTGTAAAGGTGTTGTTTGGGTGACTGTTGAGAGTATCTATGGCTGCAGATAGGGGAGTGGTCACTTAGGGAATTGGGAAGTATGCCAGGGATGTGATAGACACAAGGGTCAGAAATAAGGATCCAGTCTAAGATGGAGCTGGAGGTTGAGTTATTGTTAGTTCTGGTAGGGGAAAATATGAGTTGTTGGAAGCTGTTAAGACTGATGCTATGAGTGGAGGGAGAGGAGGAGAGTGATGACCAATGAATACTAATGTCACCAAGTATAATGGTTTCATAGGGAATATTTAGGGTGCGCTAGGAGAGAAAGTTTTCAAGAATGGGAATGTTGTCTCCTGGAGGGATATAGATAGCTATGATGGCAATTTTTATGGGTGCTGAGATGGCAGTTAACAATGAGGATTTCAGAGGAGCAAAGCTGGGTAAGGAGGGAGAGAATGGTGAGATATTAAGTTGGCCAAAGTAGAAGATGGCTACACCCCCACCTCTTTTTTTAGCTCTGTCTACCAGATAGATGTAGCCTGGGGGTAAGATTTTGGAGTTAGTGATGTGAGGCTTTAACAAGGTTTCAGAGAGGGTTAAGATATGGGGGGAGTTAAGGTGGCTTCAGGAGTGTAGTTCAGTAGTTTTGTTTACAATGCTTTGGATGTTCAGTGAGAAAATACTTAGTGATTTAGGTCACTGAGTATGTAGTTGGGGAGAAGACTGTGGGACTGAGGAGGAGGGAGAGAGTTGCTTTGGGGTAGGGATGGTAGGACCTGGACTGGGATGGATGTCACCATCTGAGAGAATAGAATCAAAGAAAGAGAGTAAAAAAGAGAGAAGTTCTATAGTAGGAAGTGTTCTAGGCTTTAAGCAGAGATGGAGGTGTATGAAGCAGGTAGAAAGAGATATATTTGGATATGTTTTGATTGAAAAGAGGTTGGAGGGAAGTATAGGAAATAGGAATGGGGAATTAGAAGTGTAAGAGGGTGGTTTTGTGAGAAGTGGCAGTTGGAGGGAGTAGGTATAAGTGTGGGTTACTGAAGTGGTGTATGGTATGAGGTAGATAGAGCTAGAAGTAAGAGAAGGGGATAATTAGTGAGGTGACATACTGAGGAAATTGTTAGGAGACAGATGAAAAGTAGTAGTGAAAGAGTTAAGTTTTGTTGGATGGTAATGTTGTTAAGAGGGGGTTGCTAATTAGGGAAGGTTTGAGTCTGTAGAAGTAGAGTGTAGGAAGTGGAGTATTGTGAAAAAGGGGAGGGTAGTGAAGCTAGGTTCATAGGTAGGTACTAGGATATTGGCTGTAGTGCCTATACAAGCCTAGCCAAAAAGGTACCCTCGCTTTTGCCACCAAAGAAAATTATTTTCCTGTGCCCCTGTCAAGCAGAACCACAGAAGTGATCCCCGGGGTGAATTTCCTATTACCCATCTAATCATCAAGATTTTCTTCAAGAGTGCTAATGAGGAGCTCTGTTTGACATAGATAGGTAGTCTGTTCCAGAGTATGGGAAGTCTCTGGGACAGGAATCTATCCCTCCAGCATGTTCTGTTTATTGCAGTGACAAGGTTTAGGTCCCTAGAGCATGTAGCGCGGAGGGATTGGGATTTTTTTAAGTGGATCATGTCCAACAGCTCTGGGTTTGACATAGCTTTGTATGTTATGCAGAGATCGCCTCTGAGTAGGCAATATGCGATGGAGTAAAGCTGGAGATTTTTAAGTCGGTCTGCGTAAGGCATCTGTTTGAGGCCAGTAATCCTCTTTGTGAGATATTTTTGCAGCCTTTCCAGTTGTTGTAGATGTCTTCTGAGGTACATACCAAAAGGGGCGTTGTACTCTATAATGGGTCTAATGATTGATGAGTAAAGGGGCACAATGACCTCTTTTTTTCTGGATAAGAAACCTTTTGTAATGAGGTGTGCCATGTAGAAGGATTTCCCGACCACTGTGGCAATGTGATTATCAAAGGAGAGACTACTGTCCACCTGTGTCCCAAGGTCTTTTATCACACTTTCGGTGTTAAGTAGACTACTGCCTATGTGGTAGTTCATGGGTACAGAGTTTTTCCAAAGGGGATGACAATGCACTTTTTGGAATTGAGTTTGAGACCATGGCTTTGACACAAGGCATCTGTCTCAGTGAGGCCCTTTTGTAGGATGTCCACATCATTAGTAGTTTCGATTATGGCTCCTAGTTTGCAGTCATCTGCAAATTTAGTTAGTCAAAGACCTTCTGTGTTAGCCTGTACTTCAGATAAGTAGATACCAAACAGGAGAGGACCCAGGACTGAATCCTGTGGTACTCCACTTGTCACTGGTCTGAAGTCTGATTTGGAGTCTGCTACTTTCACAGTGTGGGTTCTGTCAGTAAGCCAGTTGGCACCTCATCTTGTGACATAGGGATTTATACCTAGTTTAGTGAGTTTATCTATAATTCCAGAGTGGGGGATGGTGTTGAACGCCTTGGCAAGATCTAGATAGGCTGTGTCAACCACCTTACCCTCATCTATGGCTTTGGTGACTACTTCAAAGAAGTCTATCAGGTTTAGGAGACATGATCTGCCTTTTACAAACCTGAACTGTGTGGGGTCCAGAGTTTGGAGATCTCCAATGTCTTTGTTTATGAATTCCATGATGATACATTCCATGGCCTTGCAGACCAGGCTCGTCAGGCTAATGGGGCGGTAGTTCCCGGGGTCTGTTGTAGCCCCCTCCCTTTGTGGAGTGGGATAACTGCCACAGTGCACCATTCAATGGGCACAAAGCTTGAGGTGAGGCTATAATTGAACATGGTACTTAGGTGGGGTGCCAGTTCATTCTGTAGTTCATGTAGAAGGTAGCCTGGGATGTGCCAGGTCCCATGGATGCTGTGTTCTTGGCTTTGGAGAGTGAGGTTTTTACCTGTGCAGCCGTGATTACAGGAACTTTGCATTCTTCCAGTATAAAGATGGGCCCTTTAGGGGGTGAGAGGGGGGTAAAGTTAGCACTCAACCTATCTGCCAGGATGTTGGCAATATCAGTTGGTTCTGTATATTTAGTGTCACTGTGCTGTAACTCAGCGCAGATCTGAGTGTTGCCACTGAGATTCTTGACATAGCTATAGAATGCTTTGTGGTTGTCTTTAGAATCAGTGGCGATTTTGTTTTCATAACTAGCTTTGGAAGATTTTTTGAGGGATCTCAGCTTCTTACTGTGGCTGACCAGGGAGTTCCTCCAAACGTGGGATTTTACTCTTTTTTGCAATATTTTCTTTCTTCTGTTTTAGAGTTTGTTTATGGCAGAAGACCACCAGATTGGCTTTCTTTTTTTTGGAGGATAGCATCTTTGTTCTGTTAGGGATAGCACGACCCATGCACTCGTGTAAGTGCTTATAAAGTGCATTTGTGTAGGATTCGGCAGTCATACCTCTATTGTCCATCTGTATGGGTGTCGTGAAGTTTGCCACTTCTGTCTTAAGAAGTGTGAAGTTTACTTTGGAGAAATTTTTTACGGTTGTTTTGCCTAATGGGGGGTGGGAGCGGGATGTGGATGTCTAGGGTGATTAGCTTGCGGTTGGATCTGACCAATGAGGAATTTACCTCTGGTGTGGAACACCGGTCACCCATGTTGGTGATGACCAGGTCTAAGATATTGCTGCCCCTGGTGGGGGTGTGGATAAGTTGATCCAAGGTGTTGGAATTGATGATTTCCAGAAAACGTTGAGCAAAAGAATTGGTACACGAGTAGTTTTCCCAGTTAATGGTAGGATAGTTTAAATCACCCATTATTAGAGTGTTGGGTTGTAACTTAATATTTTCCAGTGTATCAAGAAAAGAGGAGTGGGAATCCTGGGGCATGGTGGGGGGGTCTATAGCAAGCTACAATCTGGATTGCGGTTTTGCCCAGAGTTAGTTGAACTTGGATAATCTCGGATACATTATGCTGAGCAACTATCTAGGATGTGGTGTGGATATCCTTAATGAATATGGACACACCTCCACCTTTAGTGTTTCGGTCTGGGTTTGGTGGCCAAAAGGTGTGGTATGAATTATAGCCTGGTAATGCAGGGGTGCTGTCTGGAGCTTTGAACCAGGTCTCTGTCACTGCACAGATGTCAATGTTCTCCATTTTAAGGAGTGCCTCAAATGAGTGCATTTTGAGGTTTAGACTTCTAGCATTGAGTAGCATTACCCTCAGATTTTGCTTTCTTGTACCTGTTATGGTGGTGAATTTGTCATTTGAACCTTGCCTAAAAAAGGCACTATAGGGGTGGCAAGAGCCATTGCCAGTATCCAGAATCCCAATGGTGACAGGTGCAGGCCATCTCTGGCAAAGCAGCGTGGTCTGTCAATCATGTCATCCCAGGCAGACAGACACTGAATCCTCTTATAATGACACCAGAAGATTAGCCAATTGTTAAAGTCAATCATTTTGTCCTTGTACTGTGGTATCATTCTGGGTGATGGCAGGATGCTACTCAGGGCTAGGGTCATACCTGCCTGGGCTACAAGATTGGAGAGCTCCTCCATGTGTCTTTTCATGTAGTCCAGGGAGGTACGTCTCAGGTCATTCACACCAACATGGACAATGACACAGCCATATTTGTACTTGTTGTAGAGTGACCTGAGTGCATGCATTATGTGGGAGATCCTGGCACCCAACAGGCAGCTGACAGTAACTTTCTCCTTGTTTAGCTTGGTGAGTGGAACATCAGTGTGCCTGACTATAGAGTCACCTATGACTAGAGTGTTGGGGACATTATGCCTTATGGGCTGTAGTTGAGTGGCACACTGAGTATGTGGGCTATGTGCCATTTGGGTTGTGTTGGGGGGGTGGAGGTTGCTTGCATTTCTGCTTTGGAGGTCTCGGTTGTTTGGGCAGATTTTTACTGAGATCCTCTGTGAATGTAGGTGTGTGTTTTGTGCTTCTGCGTGTGTGTTTTGGTGGTGTAGGTTTTGAGGGACTATGTGACGAGTGTGGTGTGTTTACCTTCTCCTCTTGACTGTATAGTCCAGTCTTCAGTGAAGAGAGCTTTGCTTCCAGTTTGGCAGGAGGAAATAGTGACTGATTGGAGGGGAGGGGTAATTGTGTGGTTCAGGGGATTGGTCAGAGTGTGTTGTTGGTGGGGAGTGGTGTGTATAAATCTAATGAGAATGGGGGTGGGTGGGAATGGGGGTAGGGTAGGGGAGTGGATAGAGCCCAAGCATAGTGAGGGTGAATGGACCCAGGCTAGTCCTGCTGGGAGCAGGGCAAGACAAAAGAAAAAAACAATCAGTTAGGTTGGAGGGAGGTAATGCTAGCTGATGGGGATCTTGATACTAGTGTAGGGCAGTAGACTACTCAGGTCTAACGTATGGGAGACTGTTCTGCAATTCTGGCATTACACAGCTTTAGATTGAGATGAAGGCTGTAGTTCCACTAAGGAAAAACAATACAGCTGTGCAAGCAGCTGACTTGGGTGTTAAAAGCATCCAAAATATGTAGAAAAGTATATGCCCCGAGATAGAAACAGCTCTGGCATATATGTGAGTTGAGGAGTAGTAAATCCCAAGGTAATACTGCTAAATAGTGGCATATAGGATGCATTGTTACAGTGGGGGAGTTAGATAACATTAAGGAAAAGAAGTAAAGGCTTACAAAATAAAACAGGGGTAAGTGGTGGGGAGAAAGAGAAAAGGATGGATATGGGTGTGGGAGGCACTTGGAGTGTGTGCAGGCTACAGTACTCAATGCAGCTATAAAAGGGTAGAAGTTTAATAACTGTAGGCAAACACCTATGCTAAAACACTGAAAGGGAGCACTTCCAGGTCCGTTAATGTAGCTAGTAAGTGTTCCTCGGAGCTTAACCAATGGCAAAAGTATTTCAACCTGCTTTACACTAATGTTCAATAATCCTGCAAAGCCTGAGTAATGACTGTTTAACTTGATTGAGCCAGCAGGGTAAGTCATTCTCATCTACATACATCCCCTGTACTTAACAATAATATCCCACTGTTGACTGTGAATACATCATATGCCTGAGTGTGGTAAAATAGTAATTATGGACAAAATAATGTATTTCAGGCTTGTTTTAGACAAACATATAATAGCACAAGTATATCAACCTATTTCCCATAAACCATGAGAACACTTCTGCCTATGCAGAACTGTTCACAGAAACCCCATACAAGTATGCTAACTTCTGCATAGAGGCAGCTGTACCCTCCACGAAGAAGTACAGAACTAACTCAAAAAATAAGTCACCCTGGTGGAATCACAAAATCAATCAGCTGTATAACAGGATGAAGAAAATCATGGCAAAAATAAGGAAGTGCAGCACCCAGCAGGATAAAAGCACTCTCATCAAACTAAACTAACAACTCAGAGTAAAAATAAAGTCTACCAATGTCACATTTGAGGTACGTTGTCCTCCCAGGTCAAGGAAAACCACAAAACATTCTTTAGCTATGTCTGTAACCTCAAAGGCAATACACAATTGTGTGCAGAGCTCATTGTAAATGGAGCCACCTTTACTGAGCCAGAAGATATAGCAAACCTCCTGGCTGATAAATTCAGCTCCAACTTTACCCCTCTCTCCCCCTCAACCTTCCCTCAGGAAATATCATCAAATATAACTCCCCCTACTATCATTAGGGAACAGGTCCTTAATGCTCTCTGTAAGACCAAGAACACTGCATAAATGGGCCCAGACAATATCCCAGGATGCCTTCTAAATAGAATGAAACATGACCTATCACTTCTTGAACTGCTGTTTTTTGGCATTTACTTCTCAGAAGTCAAGGCCAATATCAGTGGTCTCTGGCTGACTAAATTTACAGATGATTGCTAGTTAGGAGCTGTCTTTGGGAAGTCATCCATCCCTGGTAACTATCATATTGACAACACACTCCTTAGAATTGACCCAGTAGTCAGGGATATAGGGACACACATAGATAGTAATTTAGCTTTTGATCATCACGTGTCTACAGTGGTGAGGAAATCATTCTATGTTGCGCAACTTCTAAACAAAGGTATGGCATCTAAGTCCAAGGAAGTCATTGTCCACTGCATTCAGCATTCATCAGACCTATCACTGGGTACAATGCCCCCATTGGTATGTACCTAACCAGGCATATTCAACAGTTAGAATGTCCATAGACGTTCTTCACTAAAAGAATACAGAGCAGAAGTAATATGTCCTATACAGACTGCCTCAAGGCCCTATCCTTGTATTCTGTCAACTACAGGCATTTGAGGAGAGATCTATTCCTGGCATACAGGGCATTGTCAGACCCCACTCTGATGGAGCTCCTGCATGTCCACAAAGCAAACAACTTGAGAATTACCTGTTCTAAAGAGTTAAACCTTGCCTGCGATATAAATAGGACCTGCAGGAGGGATAGGTGTTTATCCCAGCGATTATGCGTCTATGGAACAAGCTCCCCATCCATGTGAAGCAGAGTCCCTCCCTAACCCAATAAAAGTGCAACTTGGACAATTGGATGGGAAACCAGAAATTCATCCCTGGTTTGGCATCTATGTCTCTAATGAACAGAGGTAACCTGTAAATGGTTCATCTCCCAGGCACATTCTTACACTTATTAAGCGCATCAGAACTTGTCAGAGATTTGGGATGCATGGCTAGGCTTAAAAAGGCCTTTGTAGTTATTAGGCTAGTAAGCACCTATGAACCTATTTCACATAAATTCTGACTAGTATTGCAAAGCCATACTGTTTAAAATGATCAAACAACAAGAAGGCAGGTTTATTTCATCAACAGACAAATCCCCCACACCTATCCAGCAGTAATAGTAACTTTGATATGCACACCTCATCTGACTGTGGCAAAAAAAAAAAAATAAGAAAATACCTCTCAACCTTTTAGAACAAGAATTAAGCCAAAAAAATAAGGGCTAAAGGCCCAGAATCAGGGACAGATTTTAAATAGTGCTCTTATATAATAAGCTGCTAGAATAAAAGTTTTTCCATTAGCATGCATTTTCTGAAGAACCTTAAGTCCAAAACTCAAACTTTTGCCATTATTTATGGACTGCAATCCTCAATGATTTGGCAGTAAAGTGCAGATTTTCTGAAGTATATACCAAAATATGAGGAAATGTCAGAGACATTCTGCAGGTAAGGAACAACTTGATTTGACATAAACAGCACTAGAGAGTAAATTTTCCAACTTATTTTATACAACCATACACTAGTCCTGTAAAGTCAGAGTGTAAGATGGTTAAAAACCAAGAGGATAAGTTGCAGACCAAAATATTATAGAAAGAAAAAGATATTCAGTGAACTTTAGGGAAAATTTCAAATTTGTTTCATAGGTTGGTAACTAGGCTATTGGCCTTAGGGCCTATACAAGCCTAGCCATAACAATTCCCTCGATATTTCTTCCCACAATATTTACTTCTCTGGACCCCTGTCTAGCAGGGCAACTGACATGATCCCTGGGGTGAATTTCCAATCTCCCATCCAATCATCAAGGTTCCTTTTGAAGAGGGCCAAGGAGGCGCTCTGCTTGACATATATGGGCAGTCTATTCCAGAGTATGGGAAGTCTCTGGGTCAGGAACCTATCCCTCCAGCATTTTTTGTTCATTGTGATGACAAGGTTTAGATCCCTGGAGTGTGCAGCTCTGAGGGATTGTGATTTCTTTAAGTGGAGCATGTCCAACAGCTCATGGTTTGACATGGCCATGTATGTTAAGCAGAGATCGCCTCTGAGTAGACGATATGCCACAGAGTATAGCTGGAGTTTTTTTAGATGGTCAGCATATGGCATCTGCTTTAGGCCTGTGATTCTTTTAGTGAGGTATTTCTGTGGCCTTTCCAGCTGTTGCAGATGTCTTGTGAGGTACATACCAAATGGGGCATTATACTCTATAATGGGTCTAATGAGGGATGAGTACAGTGGGACAATGACCTCCTTTTTTCTGGATGAAAAACCCTTAGTGATGAGGTGTGCCACATAGAAGGATTTCCTGACTGTTGTGGCGATGTGGTTATCGAAAGTGAGACCACTGTCCACCTGTGTACCTAACTCTCATCACACTTTCGATGTTTAGTGTACTGCTACCTATGTGGTAATTCATGGGTACATGTTTTTTTCCAAAGGGGATAACTATACATTCCTTGGCATTAAGCTTGAGCCCATGGCTCTGGCACCAGGAATCTGTTTCTGTAAGGCCCATTTGTAGAATATCCAGATAATTTGGGGATTCAATAATGGCTCCCAGTTTGCAGTCATCTGCGAACTTTGTTAGCCAGAGTCCCTTACTGTTGGTCTGTACTTCAAAGAAGTAGATGCCAAACAAGAGTGGTCCCAGGACTGAACCCTGAAGTGCTCCACTTGTCACTTGTCTGGAGCTGGATTTGGAGTTGGCTACTTTTACAGTCTGGGTTCTGTCAGTAAGCCAGTTGGCAACCCATTGAGTGACATAGGGATTTATGCCCAGCTTAGTAAGTTTATCTATGATTCCAGAGTGGGGGTTGGTGTCGAAGGCCTTGGCGAGGTCCAGATAGGCTGTGTGGACCGGCTTACCATCGTCCACAGCTCTGGAGACTGATTCAAAGAAGTCAATCAGATTCAGGAGACAAGATCAACCCTTCACAATCCCAAACTGGGTGGGGTCCAGTGTTTCAAGGTTGCTAATGTCTTTGTTTATAAGTTCCATGATAATGCGTTCCATGCCCTTGTAGATCAGGCTTGTTAGACTGATGGGACGGTAGTTCCCGGGATCCAAGGTGGATCCCCCCCCGTGGAGTGGGATAACTGTAGCTGTGTGCCACTCAGTGGGCACGAAGCCTGAGGTGAGGCTATGATTAAACATGACACTTAGGTCAGGTGCCAGTTAATTTTGTAGTTCATGTAGTACACAGCCTGGGATGCCATCTGGTACCATGGATGCTGTATTCTTAGCTTTGGAGAGTGCGATTTCTACCTGTGTGGCTGTGATTACCGGAATTTGGCAATCTTTTGGTATTGAGATGGGCCCTTTAGGGGGTGAGAGGGGTGGTGAAGTTGGCACTAAATTGATCTGCCAGGATATTGGCAATATCCCTGGGATCAGTATATTTAATGCCATTCTGTTGTACCTCAGAGCAGATCTGAGCATTGCCATTTAGATTCTTGACATGACTATAGAATGCCTTGTGGTTGTCTTTGGAATTTTTGGCAATTTTATTTTAGTAACTAGCTTTTGAGGATTTTATGAGGGATCTCAGCTTCTTACTGAGGCTGGTGAGGGAGCTTTTTGCATCCTGGGATTTTCCTCTTTTCTGCAACAGTTTCTTCCTTCTGTTGTATAATTTGTTTATAGCAGGGGACCACCAGATTGGCTTACTTTTTTTGGAGAAGAGCATCTTGGTTCCATTTGGGTTGGCACGATTCATGCACAAGTGGATGTGCTCGTACAGTGCCTTAGTGTAGAATTCTGCAGTCGAACTTTCAGATCCTGTCTACATGGGTGTCATGAAGCTTGTCACTTCTGACTTCAGTAGCATGAAGTTGGCTTTGGAGAAGTTTTTTAAGGAGGTTTCCTTACTGGGGGTGGGGTGGGATGTGGATGTCAAGTGTGATTTGCTTATGGTCAGACCTGACCAATGAGGGGGTGACCACTGTTGTGGAGCATCTATCTTCCATGTTGGTAATGACCAGGTCTAGGATATTGGAGCCCCTGGTGGGACAATTGATTAGTTGATCCAGGGCTTTGGAATTTATGACTTCCAAGAACCACTGGGAAAAGGCGTTGGTGCCCAAGTAGTTTTTCCAGTTAATGGCAGGGTAGACGAAATCACCCAGTATTAGGGTGTTTGGTTGTATCTTAATATTTTCCAGTATGTTTAGAAAGGTGTAGTGAGAATCTTGGGGCATGGTGGGGGATCTGTTGCAAGCTACAATTTGGATTGCAGTCTTACCTAGTGTTAGTTGCACCTGGAGAATTTCAGATGCATTGTGTTAGGCAACTAGCCTGGAGGTGTGAATATCCTTGGTGAATATGGACACTCTTCCACCTTTAGCGTTTCAGTCTTGGTTTTGTGGCCGAAAAGTGTGGTAAGAGTTGTAGCCTGGTATTGCAGGGGTGCTCTCTGGAGCCTTGAACCAGATCTCAGTTACTGCACAGATATCAATGTTCTCCATTTTTAGGAGTGCCTCGACAGAGAGTACATTTTGAGGTTTAGACTTCTAGCATTGAGTAGCATTACCTTCAGATTTTGCATGTTTGTATCTGTTATGGTGGTGGTTTTATCCTTTGAACCTTGCCTAAAAAAGGCACTATAGGGGTGGCAAGAGCTTTAGCCAGTAACCTGAATCCCAGGGGTGACAGGTGCAGACCATCTCTGGCAAAACATCGTGGTTTGTTGATCATGTCTTCCCAGGCAGACAGATACTGGATACCCTTTGAATGACACCAGAAGCCTAGCCAATTGTTGAAGTCAATCATTTTGTCCTTATACTGTGGTATCATTCTGGGTGAAGGCAGGATGCTACTCAGGGCTAGGGTCATACCTGCCTGGGCCACATGATCATGATCCAAGAGCTCTTCCATGTCTCTTTTCATGTAGTCCAGGGAGGTACGTCTCAAGTCAATCACTCCAGCATGGACAATGACAGAGTCATATTTGTACTTGTTGTGGAGTGATTTGAGTGCATGCGTTATGTGGTGGATCCTGGCACTCGACAGGCAGCTGACTGTAATTTTCTCCTTGTTCAGCCTGGTGAGTGGGACATCAGTGTGCCTGACTATAGAGTCACCTATGACTAAAGTGTTGGATACATTGTCTTGCATTAGGGACTGTTGGTGGGTGGCACACTGGTGTTGTGAGCTATGTGTCACTTTGGTTGTGACTGGTGTTTGTTTGCGTTTCAGCTTCGGCGGTCCTTGTTGCTTGGGTAGGTTAATGTTAAGGGCCTCCACATATGTGGGTTTAGTGTTGCTATGTGTGGGTGTTGATGGTGTGGGTTTTGAAGGGCTATGAGTTGCTTGAGGTGTAGTGCAGGTGTTAACCTTCTTCTCTTGACTGTCTAGCACTATCTTGGCCAGAGAGAGCTTTGCTTCCAATTTGGCTATGTAAGTGCATCTCGTGCAGGTTGTAGTGTTGGGTGGTAGGAGGATTGTCCAGAGATTAAATATTCCAATTTATTTCACACAAATGCACACTCACCCTTAATGTCAGATTTCAGACTTTGCAAATGAAGTGGACAGGTTGATGTCATCCAGAGTTCAGCTGCCCCTTCCCCTCCAAAAATCTGGCTATCTGTCAAAAAGCAATGTCTTTCAGCTTTTCCCGGTTAGGGGTCACCACAGCAGATCACTGGTCTGCAGATTGTTTGGCAATGGTGTTTTTACGGTGTCGAGTTGCCAGCCCAGTGCCCAACCTTCACAGAAGGCACACACATATACACACGCACCTACCTGCATGTCTTTAAAACTCACTTGACTGCAGAGAGGACATGCAGACTCTGCACAGAAGGTGCTCCAGCTGAGAATCGAACCAGAGAACCTTTTGCTGTGAGGTGACTACGGTAACCGCTAAATCCTTGCGGCCATCCACTGTCAACATCTAGAAAAAAAGTAAATGTCAGTTTAGTTCAAACAAATCCACACTAGCCTTTAATACCAGATGTTAAACTGAGTAAAAGAAGCAGGCACATTTTTTCTCATCCACATCACAACCTCACCATTTAGATGATTGCCAGTATATTAAAAAAACAGATGAAAATTTCAGTTAATTTCACACAAATCCATACCAGCTCTTAATGCAGGACTTCAATCTGAGCAAATGAAGGGAACAACTTATTTTTATCCACAGAATGGCTAGCCCCCACCCCACCCCAACCAATCTGGTTGACTGCCAGAATATCAAAATAAATAAATAAATAAATAAATAAATAAATAAATAAATAAATAAATATTCCAGTTTGTTTCACACAAATCCTTACCAGCCGTCAATGCCAGACTTTAAACTTTGCAAATAAAGAGGGCACGTTGCTTTCACCCACTGCACAACACAGCGTGTCCCCTCTTATTTGGTTAACTGCCATGGTTTTAAAAAATAAAAAAAAGAGAATAAATACTCCAGTCTATTTCACACAAATCCACATCAGCCCTTAATAATGCGAGACTTTACACTGAACAAATAAAGAGGGCAAGTTTCTTTTACCCACAACACAACTAGTCCTCTTTATCTGGATGACTGCCAGTGTTAAAAAAAATCACTTACTTGCCTTGTGTTATTGCAATGGTACGTCACTCACCTGTATATTTGACAGGCAATCCACATCCTGCAAATCTTCACTGGCCTGTCTGCACATGAATACACTGCTGGCACTGTGAGTATGTAAAGATACACACTTAAGGTGTCTGTCATTTAGCAATTTTATAAAACTAGAAATGGTTGATGAATGATGATTGCTTGCTATGTTCAACACATACACTAATGAAGATGAGTTAGCTGTGCCAACTATAACAACAAAACTTTTAAAATAAAATTATTTTCTTGGCTTGCTATGGGTCTCCCTGGAGCTATGGGTTCCAGGTGACCTCCCAAATTGTCCCTATTGTAATCCCACACTGAATATACACATTTTATTTTTTTTTAGTTCACTAATTGCAAAAGGAGAATGTTTTAATTTGAGACTGGTAGAGTTTCAGCAAGCTTTTCTGCCAGGTAACTGTGTTCTTGACGTGCAAGCATCAATATAATATGTGTATGAGTGTATGAGTGTGTGTGTGTGTGTGTGTGTGTGTGTGTGTGTGTGTGTGCCTATATATATATATATATATATTTATTTATATATATATATATATATATATATATATATATATTTTTTATATATATATATATATATATATATATATATATATATATATATATATATATATATGGAAACAGATGTTCAATGATAAAATAGAAATACCATGCAGTTTAAAAAACTACACTGCATTTCATGAACTCTGATTTAAAGCATAAAAAGTCGTTATAATTTTGCTGTATAACTGTACTTCTCAGTGGAATGTTTTTTCTTTTCTTTTCTTCATTCACATTGTCTGAAATGTGTCTGATTTCTGTAAGAGCTGTTTGAGTTTCTAGCAATGTTCAGCCAGATGGGAGGAGATACCTACACTTATTAAGGATAAAGATTCCCAAGTCCAGCTTGTTATTAGGAAGCCTTGATTACATTAAAAAGCCAAAAGGTCAATGAAGGCCTTTTCTACTACATATATTTCATCTTCAGGTTTCATAGTTTGAGGTGATAAAATACATGTGTAATTGAGGGCGTTTGCTGGTGTGCACATACCACTACTGGTATTGTTGCATACGGGAGAAAACATGCAAAATTTTTAATTCCATATATGCTCCTATGGTCTGCTTTAAATTTGCCAGTCTGTGGATGCTGCCATTTTCTTGTAATGGGCTTCAACAAGATGAACCTGCCTTAAATGGTTCACTATGAAACCCTGAATAAAAAGGTGCTCAGAAACCAAGATAAATTATTCAAAACCTGTTTGCTTGAGGGTGCAAGCTGTCCTGCCCACATAGCAGTTCAACCCCCCTCCACAACCTGCAAAGTTGCATATATCAAGTCCACAGTTGCACAAACATGAATGAGTGAAAAACTTCTATAAAAAAGGAATTACTAATGGCACATAAATAGAAGTTACAACAGCAGCAATTTCTTATTAGAAACAGATACCACCATTTTGTTCCTTGACATCTTGTGATTTCAGCACTTGATAATGAGGGAATGTGAACACAGTGAACTGAAGAGAAGCCAATGTGAACTCTGCTAGTAGATTTGACTGGTAATAGCAAATGGTTGTCGGTAGCATGTGACAGTTTATACACTGCCTATATGTGCCTAGTGCTAGAATGCTGGCAACAGGTAGGCCTGAGACAGACTGAGGACTCAATCTACAGAAATCAGGTGGTAAATGTTATGTCCTAGAATTTCATGATGCTTTGTCACTCCCTCCTTACTGGCCTTCTCTGTCTACCACTCACTTTGGCCAGCAAGTATCAGGAGCAGTAACCTTTGTGGTGGTGGCATATCTGTCTTTTGTCTGAAACACAGTGACATGTAGATTAATCAGCTAGGAAAATGGTTTTAAATTCCTTCATACCACCTCCTAGCTAAATACTGAGCTCTATCCATAACACCTGCAAATCACGAAATATATCCAAAAAGTCACCTCTGGGCTAGTTGACAGGATAACGGCCTTAAACTCCTTCATTCTAATATCAGTGACCAAGACCTCATAACATATCCTGGCCAACTTCATAACCCCTTCTATGACACCCACAAATCACAAAACATATCTTCATAAACTAGTCTCTGTCTCTCTCTCTCTCTATTAACTCAAATACCATTTTTTAGGTGACATTAACTACCCTTCCATAAACTGTCACATCAACAAGTAAATATGCACAGTGCTTTAAACTGTCACACCTACACCTCTACAACTGATTATGCACAATGCTTCCTTAATTTTGTTTATGATTTTAGCTTGCTCCTAAATTTCTTGTTAACTCCTTTGAGGTTGATATTAACATACATTGACTTTTTTAATTTATTAATTTATGTATGTATTTTTGTATTGGGTCTATGTCAATTGGTTGAAGGACTAAAGTGTCGAAACCCATATGGTCAACAATTTGATTCGTTGAACTGTTCTGACTACTGTGGTACAGTAGGGATCAGAGAATTTGTCCTTTTCCTTACTGTAGTGTGATCTTGGTATTGGTATAAATAATTAGCAGGGGGGTGCAGGTCGCCTTGCTCCCACTGCAAAAGCATTGTTTGTGTTGTTGGCAGGTGTTATGTGGATTTATGCCAGTTTTTCTATTAACTGCACTGCCGACCAGATGGGTTTTGACAATGTGTTTTTTTGATTAACTGAATTAACTGACATAGATATGTATATATGTATGCATATATGTTTATTAAGTAATAACATGCTGAGATTTTGTACCATTCCTTAAAGCTATGAAAATTCATTTTGTTTATATTAAAGTTCCACCAAATGGTTTTATTTCTAAACTTGGCATTTCATTTGTGGCAAATAGGAAAATGATCTTGTATGCAAGAGATAAGATGAATTTATAGACTTTGGGGTATGTGAGGTGGTATATATTTTGGGGTCACTGGAGGTGGGTGTATGAGGTGGTATTTATTTTAGGGTCAATGTGGGTGGGGGACTGTTGAACTGTTTCATGTTCTCACTGAGCATAAGGAAATTGTCCTCGGAGAAGTCTCAAAAGATGATTTGATTAGTTGTTGACTTTTAAAAGGATTTTGTGGTGAATAATGCAGGGCAGTTATCTAATTTTACCAGTGAGGATATGACAATAGGTAAGAGCAGACATGTACTGTTTGCTAAGGACAAGGTTAGGTATGTTTGTACCCCTGAAGAGGTAGGATTTTATTTAATCTACAGCAGCACCTTCTCTCAGCCATAAATGACACCTTAATTCTTCTCTACTTGTCCTGCATCAGACATGGTACGAGAATAGACCGTATCCTTTGGCATGTACATATCCAGGCACCTAACTCAACCTGAAAATCCCAGTGGTTCTTCACAAAAATAAAAAAAAATCTGGGGCATGAGCTCCCTCAATTACACAGACCATCTAAAAGCCACATATCTCTTCAGTCTCCAATAGGATCTTAAGGTTGGGATCTATGCCTGACTTACAAATTTATAAATTACCAAATCTTGCTCAAGCTACTACATAGCCCTAAAACTGGCAATAACACAAATACAAGATGAAGGGATCTAAATCTATATTGTAGCATATATTGGACTTATTGGTGTGAGAACTATCTCTTACAAAGAATTTCACATTTCCAGAACATACTCCTACTTTTTGGAAAGCAAAGCACATCCCTCCTTATCTTCAAATTTAACTTGGACAAATGCATGGGAATGTGAACATTTACCCTAGACCTATCACTCCTGTCCTTTACTGACAGGAGCAGAAACTAGTTGGGTGTACCAGAAGCTAGGCTTAAAAAAGCTTAACAGGTCTATCACCTGATACCTTTGACCATATGTGTGTATAAAAACACACCTCATTCACTGATTAACTGCTTCTTCAAAACCATCTTCAGGTGGTTTCCTATACAGGTGTTGATAAAACACCAGTGACAAAAATGAGCTGCTCATTAGTAGGTAGATAATCTGAACCCCAGTAGATCTAGCTCTGAAACAGTTGAGTTGAAGTTACTGTTAAAAGTCCTGCTACTAGTTTTTTTGCTTCTTAGCTACATAGCACCTTATGATAAATTTCATGTCAATAACCTCCACTGCCTCACTGCTGTATTTAAAGTTTAATAAACTCTTTCAGTTCCTAAGCTTCAGCTATAAAACAACATATTTTAATATGATTACAAGAAAACTGAAAATAAAACATACATTGAAAACTGTATTGCTTAAAGCACTCTAAGGCTTTTGGGAATAAAGCCAAATTATCTAAAGAACAGATAAAACATGTGCTGGTGTCTCAGCTGTCAGCAGCTGTCCTGTCAGAAGAGGAATGGGCACTGTACTATAAGCTGCAAGTGGGACACCACTGTTTCCTCCACTGCAAGGCATTTAAATGGAAGATAAGTATTAAAATGTATTCTTGTTCCCAAAGCAATGCAGAAATGCAGTTAGAGATAGACTCACATCTGATGTATGGAATTAAATGATATGAAAGCATAATGTCAGGGCATACCATAGAGAGTAGCACTGTTTCCGGAATTAACTGATGGCTCATGGATGTGAAAATATGTCTGTTCACCAAATGCAATTAAAACATAAAACACATGCAGTCAGAAGCCTGAATTATCTGACTTCAAAGGATTGGTTCTAGCATGACTAAACAGACCTTAGATGAGCTGAAATGTCCAGTTGCACCTGATTCTGGCAGACCGAGGCACAGGTGTTGACCATGCTCACCATCTTCAACCTGTCTGTATGACTTTTTTATAATGCAGCAGATGGGCAGTACAGTGGCACAGATGATAGCATTGTTGCCTCACAGCAAGAGGCTCTCCAATTCAATTCTTGGCTGTGGTGCCTTCTGTGCAGAATCAGCATATTCTCCCTATATTGGAGTGGGATTGCTCTAGGTGCTCTGGTTTCCTCCCACATTACAAAGACATGCAGTAGGTAGAATGGGCACTCTAAATTGGCCATAGGTGTGACTGTGTGTGTGAGTGTGTGGCATGGAAGAACAGCAGTGGCAGAGCTAGCCACCTGGTGGTGTGAACCTTGGCTCTAGATGATTGTCACTGTTAAAGTGAGTCCCCAACCCCATGTGCAAAACAAGGGGGTTGTGGATGGATGGATTTCTGTGACTTTCATGTAAAAATTAAAGGAGTAGAAGGATGTCTCAGATGTTTACTCTTCCGAGAAGAATAAACTGACAAGTAAATGACTTAAAATAAGCCTAGTGACTTCTGAAATATGGGCATATACAATATAGAAACACTGAAATGTGTCACATTTAAAAATATGTATTTATTTTTTTTCCTTGTCCTGAATTATCATCCTACCAGCTAGCCACCCAAGTGTCCCATATCCATGCCAGGTCTATCAGTTAATCTCCTACTGCCCATGCTGGACTTAACATGTATTGCTGGGACTGATCAAGGATCCTAAGGGCAGCCAGGGAGGAAGGCCATCTCTGCATCCATTGAGAGGGGTTTTATTGTATGGTCTATTTACTCCCCTACCTTTCACTGATGTCGATATGTTTAAGGGTTGGGTATGCAATGGGGGTGTTACAGTGTATTGCCCCACCTCTCTGTCAGCTCTTCCAAGTCCACCCACCTCATCTTTGGACCACACCTCCTTCCAGCTACATCCCTAATCTCCACCAGAGATCATCACATACAGACACCCATGTCACTACCCGTCCCCTGAGGTAGGCATGCCCATCCCTAACTGTCAGTTTATCAGTTGCCTGAGCTGCAAATTAAACTCAGGTTGACTGGGTTGTAGTCAGAGCTTTATTCCTCTATGCCACTGAAGCAACCATTTTATGAATTTACTTATTTATTTATTTATCTGTGTCAACACAGTAAGTGAACTGGCACAAATAACATTTTCAGCCAGAATACAGGACAAGAGGAAGTAGCATGTTTGAACACCATTTACAATATATATAGCATTAGGCAATTACACACACATATTCCCAAAAATTACAAACAAAACTTGAGAAGAATTGTAAGAATATTGTGCATAAGTGCAAGAAGCTGTATATAATATTTCATGAATTAAAAGAATAGAAATATATTAATAATAACTAACACAAACATAGTGCCAATAAAGTAAAGTTTTCTTCTGTATGAAGAGAGATGTTGAAGTTAATTTAAAAAGAAAAGCATGACATTGTAAAGATTCCAGTATGAAAGTACATGAAATGAGATTAAAAGTTTAATTTTAAATTATTCTAAAAGCAATGCTATTAAGAAAATATGCACAGTTCAATAAATAAATATGCTGTCAAGAAAACTGAGTACAGAATAAATAGTTATACCTCAATGATTCAATGAGGGTATCTAATAATATTTAGCTTTAGTCTAGGTAAACTACTCTCCCCCAAATTAGTGCATCCATTTGCTTCCAGTATAATTATTTGTTTATAGTTCTGGAAACTCATTTCCCACTGCAATATCAACATTATGTTAACAGGGGAGATCTAAAGAATGCCATCAAAATAAAGAAAGGAAGAAGGAAAGAAAGAAAACAGAATGCAAAGTATAAAGTACTTCAGTAGTACATCGACTCCTAAAAATCTTTTTTATTTTTTAAAGAAATTTTTATTGGTTGCAGAAACAGTATGTCACAGCAATTTATTTTGTATAAACAGTATAACAAATAATAAAACACATATTTGTAAATAATATAACCAATAATTTTATATCTTTCTTAAATTACTAAATTTAAAATAGTTATATTATTTACAAGTAGTTCATGCAATCATGTATAAAGTTTATATTATACATATTTGTTATATGGTTATATGGATGAAATAATTCCATTTTATTCTTAGGGTCAATATTTGTAATTTATTGTCTGTGAATTAGATTTCAATTATATAATCTCTGTTTCTTTATCTACTACTAGATTCAGAAGTCAGAGAAACTCAGAAATTGAGAATTACCGTTTTAACGCCAATTTCTTGTTTTAATTTTTCTATTAATTGTTAGAAAGACCCATAAAATAAAAAGCAATCTTTATTCAAACATGAATGATCATATACATTAAATAAAAAAATCTATTTGACTGAGCATCTCTCAGACCATACAGCATGAGTAAAAATAAGTAAGTAAATGAATAAAAAATAAATAACATTATCCCAGAACTATTTTAAAAGTACACAACCATAAATTAAATGTTTCCAGTTGACATTAACTTCTATATTACATCTCCAACATTTTGAATTGAGAGCTTTCTCTAACTTCTAATGCTGTCTTGTGTATATAATGCTCTGTTTAAACATTTTAAGATATAGAAAGTTCAAAACCGAGCTTGTGAAGTTTTTCCTATTCATCTTAAAATTAGAATTTTAACTTCTTCAGTCATTCTATAATTCTCTTTTTGAAAAATAAAATTCCAGTCATATTTCCTTTGCAATATAATAATATATATATATATATATATATATATATAGAGAGAGAGAGAGAGAGAGAGGTGTGTATGTAGTTATAATTTTTGTTCATATAAACTAGTTAACATATATATTCAAGTTATTTAGGAATATTTAAATTTTCTACATTTCTTGCAAAAATTACATTTCTCTGATTCCTTGAATTTGTTTCTAAATGAAATTCCCATTTCAATCATTCCATTTTTTTTAAAAATAAAATTGAGATTTGGAAGTAATTATACCATTCCCATTTTATTAGTTCTCTTTAAAAGCTGCTTTGTAATACAGAAATGGAAGCGTATATTGGACCATTGAACCAGTTCAAGTCAATATATGTGTGTTTGTGTGTGTGTGTGTGTGTGTGTGTATGTGTGTTTTAATTTTAGAACATTATTAATAGATTAAAAATTTGTAAGTGTGTATATGTTATAAGGGAAGTAATTATGTAATCTTATCTATTTTTTTGCCATACCTTCATTTTTTTCTGATTAAAAATGAGCATTTGTAAGTCTTTCAAATTAGCATTATATGAATAATCTGCATATACCTAGCAATGTTATTTCCCTTTATCACAGATTCTGATATAATGTTTGTATTTTTATTTTGTTTTATTTATTTTTTTTGGATGGGAGTACCAAGAAAATTTCAACAATAGCCTATTTATATGTGTAATTCCTTTAAATTAATGCTGCTGTCTGAGCTATATATAAAGTTATGTATGAGATACATATATATATATATATATATATATATATATATATATATATATATATACATACATACATATATATATATATATATATATATATATATATATATATATATGTGTGTGTGTGTGTGTGCGTGTATTAGTATTACCATTTTTATAAGTTACCTTTCCTCAAAATAAAACTGTTTGTTCCTTTTATTTGTCAGACTATTTAGCTCCTGAGTATTATATCTTAGTTACTCCATCTTATAGCATCCAGGGTTTCTTTCAATGTTATGCCAGAGTATTCCATTTCTTCAGACTATATATCCAAATTAACTTCATTAGATACAATGGATGACAGATTTTTAATAAATAGATTTATTTTTCCTTTATTAAATGATAGACCTTAAATGCTTTTGTATTCTTTTATTATACTTTAAATCTCCTTCAACGAATTGTTAAAATTAGTAACTGTTAACATTATGTCATAAGTAAATAGCAGTATTTTTGTTCTTTATGTAGCTCCTATTTTTATTTCTGTAATATTTTCACGTTGTCTTATGACTTGAGTAAATGCTTCTCTGATTATAGTAGATAATATAGGTGATTAAGAAAGCCCGTGTTTGTTCCTTTTTATTTTGATATAACAAGATGAAAAGGAACTATTTTAAATATATACTCTATTATTTATTTATAGAGACTTTAATAGCTGAATGAATTTACTGGGAAGGCCAAACATTTTCAAAACTTTAAATAAATAGTTCCATGTAACCAAATCAAATACATTCTTGACATCCAGGCTAATAAACCCTGTCTCCATTGTACTGCATTTTATAATATCCATTAGAGTTTAATACTCTGTTAATGTTGTTCTGTAGCTGTACATTCAAAATAAAACCTGTTTAATCTTTGTCTATTATATCAGGAATAAAAAATCTTTAGTCTATCAGAACTGATACAAAAACCCTAAAAATCTATGTTTAGTAAAGATGCTGGTCTATAGGCTGAGCAATTTGCTGAATCGTTGTTTTGTTCTAGAATTGGGGAGATTAAAGAATATTTTTACAAATAGGGATTATTTGTTTGTATAACTATGAAACTTTGATATTTTTTCCCTGTAGAATGTTATATATTTTAGATATTATTCCATCCATTCCTGGCAATGTATTATTTTTCTGCTATTTTATTCTATTAATAACTTCTTTAAATGTCAGTACTTTATGTTTTAATATTCATTTTTTCATGAAATTAGGAAAATGATGATATTAGATTTACATTGTCACATTAATTTCTGAATTCAAGTGGAATTTCTTCTGTTTCAGTTTTTAACTTACTGTTTGAACATCTCACACATATGTATAGTTCTGGAGATAATCTTAAACGTTGTTATTGAATTCTGCATTCATTTAGGTGACATTAAGCATGATGAAAGGTTAAGTATCTCTTGGACATTTGCTTTCTTAATGGATAATGTACATGTATATTTTATTAAAACTATTGGCTTGCTTTGGTAGTGAATTTTCTCCTTTTTAAACCTTACATTTGGCTGAGTAATTTATTCTGAATATCCAAGATTTTCTTACCCCATTGTTTTATACCAAGCTGTTATTCCTCCATACAAATATGACTTCGGTGAATCCAATATCATTGCTTTATTAATTTCTGTTTTACATTATATTTAAAAACAGAACATTTCCTAGCCAAGTCTGAAACCATTCATGTTTGGTTATATAAGCAGGAATCTTATTAATTGTGGCTAATTATTGAAATTCAGAAATACAAATAAAGTAAATCTAAAAAAGAACAGTGATTTTTAATTACTTATTTTATATGTCAAATTTTGAGAAGTTAAAGAAATTTAAAAATATCCATTCTAGACTACATGCCATGAATATACAAATAATGAATGCAGAGAATCATCATCTTCTGATATATATCCTTCATAGTTAAATGTATACAATGTTTCAAAGGTTTAACTATTGCCTATATTTTGGATGATCATGTAGCACTATCTGTTTTTCCAAATATAAACTCCCTTCCTAAAATTAGACTTTCTGTCATGTTATTTATTTATTTATTTATTTCCAGTTTGATGACCGGGGAAGTCCGCTGGGCCCGAGGGGCCCATTTTCAGTGCAGGCCCAGGGAGAAAAGTTCCAACAATAGCAAACATTACAATATAGAAATTGCAGTGAAATATGGACAGAATATATACAGCAGATAAGAAATACAATTACTAATATTTACATATCAAAGAATAGTATTTACAAAATTGTTCCGAGAAATGCAGTTGTCATTATTAGATTCTAGACAATATTATGTCTGAATGACCTTCTTATAAGAACTAACAGTAACAATCCAGGAAGTAGTAAGTGATTTTTAAAGAAAGTTATTATAAGAAAGTGAAAAATAAGCTTAGAAATAGAAGACTTTAAAGGAGGGATGACTTAGGTTGGTAGTATGGAAGTACATTTACGATTCGAAAGTAGAAAGTAGTGAAGTTGGGTTTTAAAGTTGTCTATTTAAAATCATTTCTAGATGTTTCTTAGCATTTTTAACTGTTATGCCTGGATATCAAAAAAGATTAATCTAAAGTATGATTCTATTCTGACATTCAGCCACCACCATATGAAACAAGATCTTTATAATTATGTTTGAATATAATTTTTCATCATAACCATGCTTATTTCTACACAAGTTTACCACCCCTATTCTTTTGCTTTAAAATGTTGATTGGACTAAGATCTCATGTTGTGCAATATTCATATTCTCCTGTTTTGTATGACTAATGTAAGTCTCTCACAAAAATACAACTTGTGCTTTATTTTGATGTATTTAATAAGTCTGCCTCTTTTCTGACAATATTTAACAATATGACATCTAGAGCCACAGAGCATATACATTCAAACTTATTTTACATGGCTGGGATCAACCTTAACATACTTAACTACTCATGTTGATTCATTCTATATATCCAATGCTTACTGATCCATCTCCAGATGATTTATCTTACTCATAATTGCATACGCAAATAATTAAAAAAAAAACCCTCTCGACTAAAATAAAACAGCATGTTTAAACCTTCCTGACATAAAAGACATTCATAGTTTAATTAGATGTTTCTAACCAAACTATCAATTACTTAGACATCTACCCAAGGTGAAGTGTAAGAGATTGGAAAATATTCAATTCTTTTAACTAAAAGCTCATGCAGAAAATACTGACAAAGATATTTTGAACTACAGACTACTAATTTAACATATATGACGTTCTTCTTGCATCTCATTATGCATATTTACTTAAAAAGAAACACAGAATAACTATTTGATATTTTTATCTAAAATTAATATGTTAAAGCACATATTAATGCTTTTAGCACTTAACATTATTTCCATACATTAATTATAGAATATTTGATATTCTGTGGAATGAGAGAGCTTGTAAAGAAACAAGGATAATACTTTGAGTAATATATTACCATTTTTAACATTATAATTATATCGTATCAGTCATATCCATACTATTATCATATTCATGCACATCTTCTAAATATTATAATGTATATTATAATAAATGAACATAAAACAAATGTATAGTATTTATATTATAAACATACATTTTTCTTCTTTCCTTTTTTCTCATTCCTTTTTCTTCTTTCTTGCCTCTTTCCTCCTCTATTAGCTCTAAATTAATAGCTTTACCAAAGCATTAGTTACTGTATACTTTACACATCTTCTATTAATAAAATGTGTTATTTATTTAAAAATCTTGAATCTATATTCAATTATCTATAATAAATCATAATTTTATTGTGAGCTTGGCAGATTTCATAAAATGTTATATTATACTATTCTCTAAGAATTATCAAGACATTTTATGAAGCATTATCATACTGAAAATGGTGTTTCTAAATAAGCGGTTGTAAACTAGTTGTAATATGACAGTCTGTTGGAAGACACAAAACAAATCAAAATACAATTTCCAATTAAAAACAACTAGTTTGATAGAGTTTCTCTGAAATATATGTTTGATGCAACAACTGAAGAGGATTCTAATGGACTACGAGTATATCTACATCCAATAAATCACTCATCTTGCATAAGGTTTTCAAGGTGAAATAACATGCTATCTCAACAATACCTCCTGCTACTCTGATCAGAAACAATAATTCAAGATTATAAAAATGTAATGAAAAAAACTTGCAAGATTTCTTTGACTAATGGAATCTTATGTAAGAAAATTAAGTCATAGTAACAAAGTCCGCATCATAATCAGCATTACTTACTATTATTGTTTCTATGTTGCCTGCACGTATACACAGTTTCTGAAAGAAAGATATTCATCATCTAAATTGTTAAGCTGACTAGAATACACCTATGCAGCATTTGGTATAAATTGCCTTGTTGTATCCCCTTTTCCAGTCCTCTGTTGTACTTTGCTTTAACACTTCCTCTCCATCTACTCCCCTACCTATGCAGAGAAGTAGGACGTGCATTTCTATGTAAATGTGTATAAGCCAGTATTCATTATGAGGTGTATAATTCATCCTAACCGTTATCTTTTTATTTATTTATTGCCATTTGGTAACCAGGTAGGAGGGCTGGTCAACTGACCCTCTTCAGCCACAACCTGAGTTCCAAAGAAGCAGCAGATAAAAGCAAGTAGTAACAATTAGAAACAATTGCAGCAAACATTTAAGAGTTATGTTTAGCTAACATTCCCTCTGCACTCTTTCCCTTATCCAATATACCTTCCACCATCCCTTCAAGCATGCTGCTAATCTTGACATATTATGGTTTCCCTCACTAGCAAGTTTCCCATTAAAAGTTCAACCTTTCCAGAACTCTTGTCAGCTCTTCTTATTTCACCTGACTCAGTAGAAGCAATATAAGCTGGCAAAATGATGTGTGTGAGAATTAGCTCCCAATCTGCCACCATTTCACAGTAGCTGAACACAACACAGCCAGAGTTTACGCCCCCACAAAGTAGGAGAATGATCTTCTAGCCACATGAGAAGAGCAGAGTGCAAAATCCTCACAAAGGTATGAAACAGCCTTATGATTCATGGAATTTGAAAGAGGAACACTACATTATTTAAAATGTCTGTTAATTTTTTAACTCATGATAATAAACTTATTACCACAGCCCCTCCCCAGGTGTTCTTATTGTATTTTAAGAATTAAAATACTATCCATCATAAAAGAAGAAAAATATTACCTTGTTTTTCGTTTTGCATTTTTCATATAGTGACTTATATATATATATATATATATATATATATATATATATATATATATCAATAACTTATGTTGTTTTAAGCCTGCTATTGTTTTTAACCAAATGTTAGCTAAGCATTCCAATGATCAGGTTGCAGTAGCCAAAGCTGTATGGGTTATATCCTGCAAAGGATATAACAAGCATCCCGTTTCCAAAGCTTTAGGTTACCTTCTATGCACTCAGACTGTTAGACAGCTGAGCTGACTGTGTGTGAAGCCCTGCAGAGCTTTACTGATGCTGAAGAGAGAGCTCCTCTGCAGGTTTTCAAGGACTGATGGTCAGCTTGTGCTGTTCCATTGTGGAGCAGATAATTTTCCTTTGGCGGAAAAAAACTTCCACATATTATTTTTTTGTTTAAACTTACTTTCCTTTTTAAGAAAGTGTATTTTAAGCTAGCTATATGTGTTTTGATCGACTATCACATGATTTTACTATACTTTTAAATAGCAGCTCACTTTTGTTCCTGACAATTTAACAGTTTGTTTAAACATTCTTAAGCATATTTTTATGTGGAGAAACTGTGTTTAAACTACTTTTGGGGTTGATAAAGAGTATTAGACTGCTTTCTGTTCTGTTTTAAGAAGAAAAGTTACTTTTAACTACTTAAATTTTACTACTTTGTGCTTCTTAGTTTCTCCAGGAAAGAAGCAACAGTTTTGTTTTGAACATCACCTGCATAGTCTGTGAATGAGGACAAATGTATGCACTGCCTCCTTTATGGCCAGTCCTGAGAGTGACAACCAAGCCCCTTTGATGAGGAAATGAATAAAACTGATGCCTGGTACCATAAGTGTGGCTAGGGCGTTACAAAGTGGGGGGTGTCCTGCAAATGCCGATCAGGCAGTAGTGCAGTAATTACAGAGATACTGCATTTCCGGTGAGGACTAAAGTAAGGCACTTGCTACAGCACATTGTATGTGATACAACTTGCAATAAACTGCTTGCTCCTCAACTTAGAGTTGCTTAGATGCTAGATGAACCAGCTGTAGTTCTGCCTGTTATGACATGGCTTAGGTCATTACCATGCCAACTTAGAATTAATGAGGGTTTTTGCAATGACCTGTTATGGGGTGATATTACATTGTACCATCTTATGATGCCTGTACACTACTGGTGTGTCCCCATGTGTAACTGTGCCATTTTTTTGTGCAAGTATTTTTATACATGCTAAGTATCACACATTAGATTACTGTGTATCATGCAGCCAGTGGGAAAAATGTATGGAACTGAGACTTTCATCTATTCTTCTGGTATCTTAGCTTACAGTTTTTACAGTTCCTTTGTTTGCTTTTTCTCTTTTAGTACAAGCAGAATGTGAAAGTAATCATGTTACTTACTTAATAAGGTTGGTGAGGCTAGCAGCCATCACCGTTTGTTTTACTAATGAATGTCAACCTATGTTGTAAATATATTTAGTCCATTGTTAGCATAGGTTCACTTATGGCAGACTTGCCTAAAAGGCACATCAACTGCAGCCCTCCCCATCTGAGGCTGTTGCTGATGAGTACAAGAGTGATGAGGCTGGAAGTGCTGACCAGTCACTGGCAGATGTCCAGGAATCATACCCAACATAGCTCCTGCAGCTCAAGATAGTGATGAGAGCTTTGACAGAGAGAGCAGTGGGCAGGAATAAGGCCTAGATGGGGGGTATCTGGGAACGTGTGGCAATTTTGCTTCCTCAGCCAACTCCTACGATTGTGGCACCAGTGAAGGGTGTATTTTTCATAGCAATAGAGAGTGCGATACATCAGTTCAGGTGATCACAGTAATGTCCCCCTGGAGAGGGGGAACAGAAGGCTTGCTGCAGGTTGTACCCCTCCCTATCCCCAGGCATGTGCCTTTCTGTCCTTTTGTGTTGGGGGACATACGTCATGCATGGTACAACCCTCACACCACCATTTGCCTGCTTTCTGTTTGTTTGTATTCATCACATATCCCCATCCTAGTCTGTCTTTTCCGCTCTTAGTGGTCTGTGCTGTTCTATGTGTACTTGTTTGCCTCACACACTATCCTACCATTCTTACCATTTTTTCATTCTTATTATATATAAAGCAAAGGCTCCACTGCCTCTCCCTCCAGCCTGCATTCTCCCACATTGCATCCTTATATGTGTCCCTCTTTTTCTTGCCTTCCCCTTTAATCCTAATTCTGCATGCACCTATTTATTCTCCTTGTACACATCTGACAGGTGTCCACATATGGGTCACCATAGCACTACAGTTGCAGATACTGTCTGTGGTACTTTGCGCCATCTTCCTGAGGGACATGCTAGCATATGCATGGTAGCTTCTACATCTACTGGTTTATTTTTGAGATGTACTGGTCCATGACTTCATAGATATTTGTTTTCATAAGACCTGTGCAATATGACACTAGGCTCTTCTGTGGATTATGTTTTAAACTTGACTGTATTTGGTGCATTACCAGGATGTACACACTTTCACAGTTGCTGCAATGCTTATTTATGCACCCAATAGCACACCTAGCTGCACAAATGTACCATCTAACTTTGTTTGGATATGTCATTTTTTCCAATTGTTGCTTCACAGCACATCTGACTGAGCAAGCCTAATGCAGAAGTGCAATGAATTTTATGAATCTCAGTCAAAATCTCACCTTCTGTTTTATAAATCTTTCTTCATTAGATTTATTCATATACATCATTTCTTCCAATACTGAATTTGTTAAGGGATTTATCTCTCTTTCTTCTCACACCTAACTTTTAACTACAAGCTTTAGATTGAACATCCATTCTCTCACACTAATTTCATTTTCTTTGCAAATCTGCTTATTTATCTCTTTTTTAAATTCCTCAAATCCCATTTTATTTCAAATTATGCAATTCTTCTTTGTATACTGCATGTTTCATTTCTCTAACACCTTATCCTTATTTTTTTCCAAAAGTGTATATTCCTCTCTTACTTTCTGTTTATATGCCTCCTATCATAAGCCCCAAATGTTCATAGCCTGTCAAAATAATGGTCCCAGTTCCAAAAGACTTGCCCTCAGTGACCACTAACACAGACCACAAGTCTTTTGGAATCTGGTCCATAGTGTACAGATAGGCCTTACACTGAAGTAAGTAATTTACACTGAGAGCAAGTCTTTTGGAATCAGGGCCGACTTAACACTGACAGCAACTCTTTTGCAATATGGCCCAAGGGTGTAATGTTGTTCATGTTTATAAACTCTATAGGTTCATAGGTTCATACTAGGCTATCTGCCCTAGGGCATTTATAAGCCTAGCCAGAATGTGTTTGGTTTTCGCCACCCATTTTAAATTTATTTTGCTATGCCCTTTTTCAAGGTTAGTATACTGTGCCTCTATCTAACAGTGACACAGAAGTGATACCCGGGGTAAACCTACGATCTCCCATCCACTCATCAAGATTCCTCTTGAAGAGAGTCAATGAGGGACTCTGCCTAACCTGGACTGGGATTTTATTCCAGAGTGAAGGGAGCCTCTGGGTTATGAATCTGTCCCTCCAGCATGTCCTATTTATTTCAGTGCTGAGGTTCAAGTCTCTCAAGCGTAGCTCGATGGGATTTGGATTTTCTGAGGTGCAGCATGTGCATTAATTCCGGGTTGGACATGGCTTTATACATCAGGCACAGATCGCCTCTGAACAGGCAGTATGCCACTGAGTAGAGCTGGAGTTTCTTTAACCGGGCAGCATATGGCATCTGTTTGAGCCCTTTGATCCTCTTGGTGAGGTACTTTTGGGGTCTTTCCAGTTGCTGCAGGTGTCTGGTAAGGTACATCCCAAAAGGGGCATTGTACTCAATTATGGGCCTGATGAGGAATGAGTAAAGAGGCACGATGACCTCCCCTGATCTAGATGTGAATCCCTTCATGATTAGGTGCGCTATATAAAATGTTTTTCTAACCACTTTGGCCACGTGGTTGTCAAATGAGAGATTGCTATCAACTTGGGTCCCCAGGTCCCTAATTACTTCTTCTGTACTTAATGGATTACCACCTATGTGGTAATTTGTGGGCACTTTGTTTTTGCCAAAAGGGATGACTATACACTTTTTGGCATTTAGCTTGAGGCCATGGCTCTGGCACCAGTTGTCTGTTTCTATGAGGGCCTTTTGGAGGATGCTTGTGTTGGCTGGAGAGTCGATTATGGTGCCCAGTTTGCAGTCATCTGCGAACTTGGTCAGCCACAGTCCTTCCATGTTGGCTTGTACCTCCGAGAAATATATACCGAACAAGAGAGGTCCCAGGACTGAGCCTTGTGGGACACCACTTGTAACTGGTTTGGAGTCTGACATGGCTTCAGCAATTCTAACCATGTGGGTTCTGTCCTTGAGCCAGTTTGCAATCCATCTAGTGACATAGGGGTTTATATTTAAGCTGGTGAGCTTATCTATAATGCCCGAGTGGGGTATTGTATCGAAGGCTTTTGAGAGGTCCAGGTAGGCTGTGTGGACCACCTTCCCCTCGTTAATGGCCTCAGTGACTGTTTCAAAGAAATCAACCAGGTTTAAGAGGCAGGATCTGCCCTTAACAAAGCCGAACTGGGTAGGATCCAGTGTCTGTAGGTCCCCAATATCTTTATTTATGAGGTCCATGATGATCCTTTCCATAGCTTTGCAGACCAAGCTAGTCAGGCTTATGGGGCGATAGTTTCCAGGATCTGTTGAGGCACCACCTTTATGGAGAGGGACCACTGTTGCTGTACGCCACTCTTTGGGCACATATCCTGTAGTAAGGCTGAGATTGAACAGTAGTTTTATGTTTGGGTTTAGCTCTTCTTGGAGTTCATGTAGGACGCAGCCGGGACACCATCTGGTCCCATTGATGCTGTGTTTTTTGCTTTGGAGAGGGCGGCTCTTACCTGAGCATCTGAGATGTCAGGGGGCAGCACTCTGCTGGGATAGATATTTGCCCTTTTGGTGGGGAGGGGGGGAGAAGTTTGCGCTGAACCTGTCAGCTAGGATGTTGGCCATGTCTGTGGGTTCAGTGTATTTTTTGTCATTTTGGACTAATTCTGAGCATATCTGGGAATTACCACCCAGGTTCCTAACATAACTAAAGAAAGCCTTGTGATTATCCTTAGTGTCCTGTGCAATTTTTCTCTCGAAGCTGGCCTTAGACAATTTTATGAGTGCCCGTAGTTTTTTGCTAATACTGATCAGTGATGCCTTCCCTTTTTGGGATTTTGCTCTATCATTTAGTAGCTTCCTCCTTCTACTGTATAGTTTGTTTATGGCTGGGGTCCACCAGACAGGACGTCTGCCTTTGGAGGATTGGGTCTTGGTTTTATTTGGGATCGCATGATCCATGCATTCCTGAAGGTGTTCATAGAATGCGTTTATAAAGGATTCTGCGGTCTGGGCCATATTTTCCACAGGCCCGGGGGCTTTGAAGGATTCCACCTCGGTTTTGAGGAGTGTGAAATTTGCTTTAGAGAAGATTTTCACTGTGGTTTTCTGGGCAGGGGGTGGGGTGGGATGTGAATATCCAGTGAGATTAGTTTATGGTCTGATCTTACCAGTGAGGGATACACTTCTGGTCTGGAGCATAGAGTCCCCATGTTGGTGATGATCAGGTCCAGTATGTTTTCCCCTCTTGTGGGAGTGGTAACAAGTTGTTCCATAGCATTTGAGTTTATAAATTCTAGGAACCTTTGGGCTAGGGTGTTGGAGCTAGAGTAATGCTCCCAGTCTATGTTTGGGTAGTTGAAGTCACCCAATATAATGGTATTTGGAGAGACCTTCATATTTTCCAGTGTTCTCAGGAAGGCTGAGTGGGGTTCCTGGGTTTGGGAGGGTGGTCTGTAGCAGGCTATAAACTGGAAGGCAGTTTTACCCACTGTTAGTTGCACATGGATAGTCTCTGATGCTTCGTGCTTTGCCACCAACCTGGAGGTGTGGGTATCTTTGATGAATATCGATACTCCCCTCCTTTTGTGGTTCGGTCCAAGTTTTGGGGCCAAAAGCATGGTATGAGGTATAACCTGGTAGTGCTGGGGTGCTCTCGGGAGCCCTGAACCAGGTTTCTGTTACTGCACAGATATCGATGTTCTCCATGCTAAGGAGAGTTTGAGTGCGTGCATCTTGAGGTTTAGACTTCTGGCATTGAGTAGCATTACTCTTAGTTTCTTATCCCTTGTGATACCTATGGAGGTGGGTTTGTCTTTTGAGCCTTGCCTAAAAAAGGGACTATGGGGGTAGCAAGAGCCTTTGCCAATATCCGAAAACCCAGGGGCGACAGGTGCAAGCCGTCCCTAGCGAAGCATCGTGGCTTGTCGAGCATATCATCCCAAGCTGACAGGCATTGCATCCCCTTTGAATGACACCAGTACTTAAGCCAATTGTTGAAATTGATCATCTTGTCTTCATATTGTGGCATCATTCTTGGTGAGGGTAAGATGCTACTCAAGGTCAGGGTCATACTGGCCTGGGCTACATGCTCAGAGAGCTCCTTTATGTCTCTTTTCATGTAGTCCAGGGAGGTACGTCTCAGGTCATTCACACCAGCATAGACAATGACTGAGTCATATTTGTACTTGCCTTGGAGTGACCTGAGTGCTTGTGTTATGTGGCGGATCCTAGCGCCCGACAAGCTTCTCACCGTGACCCTCTCCTTGTTCAGCCTGGTGAGCGGGACATCAGTGTGCCTGATGATAGAGTCACCTATTACAAGTGTATCAGGTGTGTTCTTTAGTCTTAAGGGCTGTGACTGTTCGGCACACTGGCTTTGTGAGATATGTGTTGCACGTATTTTGTTTTGGGGTAGCGCTTGCTTGGGTGTCTGGTTTGGAGGTCTCTGCTGCTTAGGCAGATCTTTATTTAGAGCCTCTGAATATGTTTTTGTGTGATTATGTGTTTGGTTTGCTGTTGTGGTAGGTCTATGTGAGACTGGAATTGTAGTGAGTGTGGTTTCCTTCTCCTCCTGACTGGTTATGCCAGTACTGAGTTGAGAGAGCTTAGCCTCCAGTTTGGCTATATGGTTGCATCTCTCACATGTGTTGGAATTTGTTGGGAGGAGGAGAGGGTTGTCTGTGTACATGAGGCAGTTGTAATATTGCCTCAGGATTCCCAGATTCACCAGCTGGACCGGTGAGGAGATTGACAACTGACCTTTGGACATGCTAGAATAATATTGGGAATTCCTTAATAATTGAAAACAAGGGCCAGTGGGGAGTGAGGGTGTAGTGCTTTTAATTTTTAGTGCTGACTTATATAATTGCTTTAGCGAGCAAGTGCCAGGTAACTTAAGTGCAATGTGTTACAGGTAACTTAAATGCAAAAACGACAAACAGTAACTTTCTCTCAAGTGAAACAAGGAAATAAGTACAGTAAGCAATGCAGATATCACTAGTGATCCACAGAAGCGCTGAGAAGCCGCGTATTAGGTGGAATTAGTGTTCCAGGGAAATAACAAGCAAACAAACAACAAGCATATAAACAAAACTAGATTCAGCAGGCCTGGATCTAGTCTATGCTACAGCAAACAAGGTGTACCAATTTCATAAATCTGCATAATTTGTTATTTTCCTCCTCCAGCTTTTTAATTCATCTCTTTTTTTACAAAATTAAATATGGCTAATTGATCTGGGATACCCACAACTTTACTCCAGTTTTCACTTCTGCCTAATATTTTATTGCATATTATGTAATCAGTCTTGATGGAATTCTCCTTCTATAAGTTTATCTTTGTTGCTTTACCTAACAAAAAAGCCCTTTTAATGAGACATTTTATTTTCCTGTTACTAGTGCCTTCAATCATCTCTTTTCTGCTTCCCAAAGGACAATTAAAACCTCCCTACAACATACATTATTGCAGAATTTACTAATATTTTCTAATGTTCCAATGCTGCACATTTCACAGCAGAATATAGCTTATATTTAGCATGGATAGATGCAGATATAATCTAGACCCTCAACCATCCTTCATTTATTGAAAATGAAGAAATATTAGGAGCTGGGTAGAAAAAGAAATGACTGTATCCACAACACTACAGGTAGGTACCATTCCCTGCACCCCTCCCAGGTTGCAGATGCAGTATACTTTTATAAACCAAAAGGATTACTTCATATGCCCAAATTCAAAAGAGACATACGTCTGCACTTACACGTATGACTACAGTAGCTTTGTGATTTACTTGGCAAGCTGCACGAAATGGAAAACAGTCTTCATTGGAAAAACAATTAACCCCTTCAAGAGTAGCGTGACCAAACACCTATCAGATATCAGGCTTAAGTACTTAAACAACCCTCTATCTAGGCATGCTCAGGTATGTAGGAGCTATGAAAAGTTTGTTTTTTCACATAATTTAGAAACTCATTTGAATGCAATGCAGTGGTGCAGCAGTAACTGTTGTCACTTCACAGCAAAAGATTCTCTGGTTTGAGTCTTGGCTGGGGTGCCTTCTGTGCGCAGTCTGCATGTCCTGCCTGCATTTTGCATGGTTTCTTCTGGATGCTCCAGTTTCCTTCCACATTCCAAAGACATGAGTCTGGATTGTTTCTACCCAGACCTCCCTGAAAATGGGCTCTGTCACAGTTGGACTTTCCCGGCAAACAAATGTTAAATAAATAAATAAAATAACTTGAATGGCATACTCAGTTGAAAGCTTATTGGACGCCCAGACTCAATCAGACAAGCTTCTTTAAGAACATTCTTGAGTTAAGAAAACTGGAACATAGTAACTTTTATTAAAACACAATAACACATGTATTATTTACTAGTTCTAGTAATTCATGTTTACGCTTGAATTTATGTTTTTATCTTTAGCGTATGTATTAAAACTGCTTACAATACTGCAAGCAGAACAGAAGCTGCTTATGTCTGCAATCCAGCTGAAGACTACATAACTTAATCTGATCTGCAGAAAAGTTTGACGGTTATAATCGACTTCTCTTTTCTCATTGACTAACAGTTAAAACAAACTATGACCTAATGAGTATCACCCACCATGTAGTTTCAATAGTTCCATCATCTAAAGAATGTTCTTCGGTGGTTGAGCAATGTATTGTTTCTTCTCACCAAAGTTTATTTATATTGTGCAGATCTCTCCGCCTATGACCAGGGAAGACTATATTGCAATCTTCTGCATTCCACATGAAAACCTACTAATGAATTTATTACATGAGAACTAAAGCCAAAAAATCATGAGAATAGTAAAAGACCTGAAATCTAAATTCTGAAATATTCACAGGGAAAATGCCAGACTTGGCTTGGAAAATTCCAAAAAATTGCTGCTAGAACATTCTACTTTCTTCTGAGGAATGAAAACCATTATAAAGGACGTGTCTGTAAGACATCCCAGAAAAAAAAATATTCCTACAGAAAGAATGAGAAGAGGTTTGTCCCAGTTCATCTGATAGTCCAGACTGAGAAAGAGATCTTTTACTGAGGACAAATATTATAACAAGTTGTACCTCTCAACTTCTAAGCACAAGAATCTGATCAAAGCCAAAAATAACAGGAAGACAAAGATCCAAAATCAGAGACAATATTTAAATGTTGGTCTTATAAACTTAGAAAGTTACTAGTATAAACATTTTTGCTTAGCTTGCATTTTCTGAATGATATAAAATCTGAAACTCAAACATATGTCATTATTTAATTACTTCAATCCTGAATGATTTGCTGGAAAACCACACATTTTATGAGGAACAGACCAAAAATATCAATCAAATATCTGGACATTCTGTGAAAATATGTACAAATAAACCAACTGCCTGATTTGGAAATGAGTGACAACCCTGTCATGTGAAATGGCTAATTACAGAAGACAGGCCCTTTTAAAATACCAAAGGGCAAACATGAAACTAGAAAATGTAAACTACACATAAAAATGGTAAAAATGGTAAAAAAGTGTCTAAAAGCTGTGAGAAAAGGAAAGTAATATAATGTAAAATTTGGAATATTAACATGACTATATAAAAAGAATGGAGAGACTGAAGAATCCTTTCACAAAGAGAAAAGAAGGCTGCTACCAGTTACAATTAGTCTATCAAGTGAATGCGAAAAATTGGAGTCACAAATAAAAGAGAATGTCTAGACTTAGTGGAATGTTAACATATTAATGGCACTGTGGGAAGAGAAAAAAAAAAACGGTTAAGGGGCATATAGTATGAGCTATTTTACATGCCTGTCATCATTTTGCAAGGCCAGCTGTAAACTGTAAAGGCACACTGTAAGAAATGGCTTCTGCCAGATAAAATGCACTGTCTTGCACCTAGTGAATAGGGCTAAACTAGTTATTAGTGTACAGGACTAAAACTCCAACTTATTAATGAGTTGCTTCCTGTGCCAAAGGTGAAGAGTTTGAATTCCACCTTCATTTGCCCACTGTATGAACTTAAGCAAGTTACTTAAGCTGACAGTACCTTGAATCAGTTTGGAATTTGGGCTTGGCTCCTTAATGGTCTCCTGGAAGGGTATATATCATATTGTCGAATTGTTAAAAGTTTGAACGTCATATGGTTGAACCCATATGATCGAACTTTTAACAGTGCGGACATTTCAACGGAGATCTCTGTACAGTGCAGAATGGGAAGATTTCCCGTTCCTGCACTGTAGTGCAATCTCGGAGTTGGTATATTTAAAGATCGGGGGTGTGGGGGGTGCAGGGTGGCTTGTCTCCCTGCTTAAAATGGTCAGGTAGGTTTTTTGTGTTATTTTTTTTTTTTTTACATTTTCGAATTGTTAAATGTTCAGTCATATGGGTTCGACCATATGACATTCAAACTTTTAACAATTCGATAACGTATGAACCCTCCTGGAATGCATGCCTAATAACTACCTATGAACCTATGACTGCTAGCAGAGAAGTCTAGGGAAGGCTGTAGTTTCTCATTCAAACTGTCTATGATGAGAAGTGCAGTATAATTGTGGCTTGCATAAGGCTTGTAGAATATATTGAAAAGAGGATAGAAAGTGAGAAACCCTGTGACATGACATTATCCTGTTATTACTTTTTATAAGGAGTTGAGCAGAGGAAAGGCCACACTCTACTTTCAGAGAGTTGAGCAGAGGAAAGGCCACACTCTACTTTCAGATGTATATATGATTTTGGCCTTAACATGTTTTGAAAAAATCTGAGAATGCAGGTCAACAGCTTTTCTCATCACTACCCCCTGGTAATTGCTTTGAGAAAGCAGCATTAGAATAATTATCAGAAAATGATATTGTGGGTCCAGGGCAGTAAATAGATTTTAGTAAACTTATTTGGGAAAGAGGGCTGACTCTCAAATAAAATATTGAGTACAATGAGGCATCTTCAAAGTTTGTCCACATAGGAGAACCAGCTGAAGAAAGAACAAAAACACCAACTGCAGTTATAATAAGTTTGCTGGAACTGTGATATTACTTTTTGTTCCTAATACCATCTTTAAAAGCCTTAATCCCCATTATAGTATCCAGCCCCTAGTAAAAGAATGCCTAATAGGTCAGTCCCTTACTGAGAAAGAAGTTCCTCAGAACAGATAAGCTCAGAAGCAACTCTTGGTATGTCCCCTGATGTCTGCAAGAGTGGTTCTCCCTTACCCAAACAGGACAGCCAAACAGCCACAGAGGATGGTCCATAGTGGCCTCCTGAGGTACACGCCAGGAAGACTGAGAGAAAAGATGTGTGGCCCGAGGAACAACAGGTGTCCTCAGCAGAGTCACCCATCAACAGCTGAGGCAAAAGGGAGTCAAAGTAAAGTCAAAACCCCACAGATAGCTTTAATCATCTTACTGCTAATGGAGGGAACAGTCAAGTCAAGGATCAAGGTCCATAGCCAAGCTGCTAAAGGAGCTTGGTAAGCAGTTAAAAGAGCCTAGAAGAGTGTATCTTAAATCTTACCTGAAAAGTAAATGTTTGAGATAACTTTTTTTGATGACAGTTCACAAACACCTGGGCCCCATCCTTTAGGAGGCAAAGCTGATAAAAAATATACACTTTTTTATACAGGGGACCAGGGTTGTCTATCAGCTAGAACACATTCCAGACAAATACAAGACAGAGAATGGCAGAGACAGTTTTATCCCCAGACAGAATATTTGAATTAGAGGTGAAAACATTTAGTGACAACAAACAAACATTATATCTCCAGACTCCAGCAATTTCTTATGCTAGAAAAAGTAACTTTCTTTCACAAAAATAATTTAGTAGGTGATCCTCACAGGGAGCTAGGATTATGAGTCAGCCATGAAAGAAGTCTGATACATGGATAATGGAGTTTGAAAGAGTCAGTCTTACCTCATGACAGACCACATGCATTTTGAGGTAAAATTCTTTAATAACAACCCTTAAACACAGCAGCTGTAGTCCCTAATAACACATTTTAATCACTTAGTAAATTGTTTTCTTAGAAATATAGTCAAATGAGAATCGTCTCCACTAGGTCTCATAAAATGTATGTCAGTTGAAAACGGTGTATGACATGTGGAAGCTGAGAAGGGTAGGTGTTACCTCCTAAGATGGTATTTTAGTGACAAATGACAACGATCCAAAAGACTAGCCCCACCCCTCCTCAATATTTTTATGAACAAACATGATACTTTCCCTAACAACAAAAAATGAAAATTAGCAAGGAATTCCCACAGGAACCCAAGACTGATTGTCAGACAAAAAAGAAGCCTGGCAAGCTATTAATGGAGCTTGGTAAAGCGAGTAAAACATTTTGACCAAGATTTAAAGCTTTGAGTGAAAAGTTTTAAATGACAGCATTCAAAACCCCACTTAAAAGCTCTACACAATTTGTTTGTTTGTTTCTTTTGGCCACAGAGAAACTCCGGTCCGCTAATGATTGGCAGTAGATTTTGACGTGCTGGCTTGCCGGGCCTAACGCACAACCTTCAACGAAGGAACGCCCATTCATGCATGTCGCCACACACTGCAAAATGAAATAAAGTTTGCTATTATGTTCACAAACTACAAAATATACAAGAGATTCCACTCAGGCAACCATAAGTCAACATATTAGATTCTAAGGTAAAAGTTTAGTGACAAACAACCTGCAAGGATGGCATGCAGGGTCAAGCCAGCAATGTAAACCACCAACGACCAGCAAAAAACGATAGTGAACATGCAGTAATGAAGAAATAATGATTATTTATTTATAATTCCTTCAAATCCAGACCGGTTTCGGCTATTCAGCCTTTATCCAATGAATACAATAAAGTTTTTTTGAATGAAATGAAGCAGCCTGCATTTATACTAGTCTCTGATTATCTGGAAGCAATATTACAGCACCACCCAGTGGTTGGAGTAACAAAGTGCATGTTCCATTCTTGATTAAAGCATATGACCAGTAATCAGAGACTAGTATAAATGCAGGCTGCTTCATTTCATTCAAAAAAACTTTATTGTATTCATTGATAAAGGCTGAATAGTCTGGATTTGAAGGAATTATAAATAAATAATCATTATTTCTTCATTACTGCGTGTTCACTATCGTTTTTTGCTGGTCGTTGGTGGTTTACATAAAAAAGTTTAGTGACAGCCATAAAAAAAATCCAATCTAGTTCAAAAATAATTTTTTACTAAAAAAGAAATACTACTTTGGGGATGGCAATCCCCAACAGAGTTCTTACCTGCTCAGCCTTGAAGAAGTGCCAGCTGACAGTTGATCTCTCAAAATCTTCAGAGGAGCACTCTTCAACTACAAGAAAGCTTGGAAATGTTGGAGCTCTAGCTACTGAGTTTATCCTGCATCCTCATGCAGTATAGTGGTTAGTGCACAGGAAAAATTGCCCTAAAGGTTTGGAAGCTGGCTGGTGAGGTCCGATATTTAATAGGATGTTCAATATAGCTTATGCTACTGCAGCAGTGATGTAATGATGAACATCACTGAGATGGCCATAGAGGAAATAATGACAGTTTTTGCAAGGTTTGAAAGGCCACAGTTGATAGAATAAACAAGAATCTGGAGAAGGATAGAGAAGGATAGAGAAAGAAAGAATGAATACAAGGGCAGCATAAAACATACACTCAACTAGGTAGAATCAATATGATCGGAGTGCTGATACTCCGATGGACCTGATGGAGACCAAACTAGTAAAATTACAGAATTTAAAAGGGTGGATAGAGAAAGGGAACGAGAGAATGGTCTCAAAAACATGTTAAAACCGAGAAGGGAAAAAGGGGCTGGGGACTGCCACATACACCCATGCAGACCATAGCATATAAACTGCTTAGTTGGATAGAGATTAAGGGGAATATCAAAAGGAAGGAGGAGAGAGGACAAATAGGATGGTGGAGAAATATAAAAGAGTAAATGAGGAGGCATTAAAGAGATGGGGCAACATGATGTGGGGGCAAGAAAAAGAAAGTGACATATAGGAGGAAGGAGAATGGGGCACTTACATAGGAAGGAAACAAGCAGGAGAATGGAAGGAAAAGGGGATAAAGATGAGCGCAGGAAGAAAAGGGTGGGAGGATAGATGGCACTCAAGACTAAACAAGAATTAATGTTGGAATTTGATGAACACAAGATTAATGGTAGCCATATACCAGACAGAGAAAAACAGCTGGAAAGTGGGAGAAGGAGAAACTCAGAAACAGGAGAGAAAAATGAGAAAGGAAATGAGAGCCCCATGGGGAAATGGAAAAAGGCAAATGCAGAATGATTTCTGAAGACCAGAGGAGCACAGTGGATGAAACTGCAAAGAAAGAGATAAGGAAAGGTTGGAAGAAGGAAGAAACGGGCAGCAAAAAGTCTTCAGCATATCACAATGCAGAAAATGCATGTGGTGGGAGATCAGATATTAAGATCGCTGTACAGATGGTATTTCACAGCAAAATATTGTATAATGAGGGAAGAAAAATGGAACTGAAATGCTGGAGGTACATGGCAGATGTGTCAGGCATGAAAAATATGTTTTAAGAGTACACCTGGGCACAAAAAGTATGGACAAAGGCTAGAAATCTGGAAGATGGTATATGGAAAAGAGGAAAAACCTCCTGTGAATTTTCCATGTGGGAAAAAGGAAAGAAGTGGCGTAGGGGGTTGGCAGGAAAAAGAAATGTTGACGATAAGTCAAATAGCAATAGATGCGAAAAGTGCAATAGCCAAAAAATGGAAAACAACGGGAAAATGCCAGGAAGGGAAGACGAACATAAGATTTTTAGATATTATTGGAAGTATAAAGAAAAAGAAATGAGGTGGGTGGAGGAAAAAGCAAGAAAAGAATGGAAGGAGGTGGTGAGCTACTGTCAATCAGAAGGGCAGATGAGGAGGAGGGTGAAGGTAAATAAATTAGCAATGAGAAGCAGTGAACCACTGGTATAAAATAAAAATAGCACCATGCAAGACCACTGCACAGTATGTAATTGTGAATTAATATGAAAAATAAAGAAAATACAAATGAAAAAAAACAGTTACCCATGGAAAAAAATGGTAACCCATCTATCTGTTGGGGATCTCAACAGTGAAGATACAATGCTCTTAGTGGACTTTAGGATAGTAAATAGAAAGTAGTTTAGTGATTTAGACAAGGCTATGTAGGTGCATAGCAGCGCTGCATTAGTCAAGGATTAATTCATAAGCAGAAAATTTGGTGATGCCTATATGATCAGAAAGTGCTGTCTCTGCTGTCAGGAATTTCACTTTTCCTGAAATACACTGACCTCAGGGTGAGAATAATTTAAGTTCATATTTATGATCATGAAGCCCAGGGCACAGCAGGCTTTACTTCACAAGAAAAACTTGGTATTTTGCTACAGTTTGTTGTCATCACTCAGATGTTAATTTTGTGGGCATCAGTGAATTATATGTCAACAAAACATGATGTTGAGTAGTATTTTGCACATTGATGGGCAGATATTTGGATATGATTCTCAACCAGGTTCCTGAATGCTTCTTTTATAAATTACTGTGTTAGCTGGTTAGAGTCACAGATGCTACAACCATTGATGTAACAGGCTAATCTAGCTTTGTTATTGTGATGATGTGAGGTATTGCCAGCTATTACAGGAGATTTAGGGCAGTGGATATGTAACATATGCCAGCACAGCTAGCTGGAATTTTGTAAAGAATTATATGTCATTTGTATATCAAACTGATTTGTGTTGAAAATGTATTTGTAAAGCTGCTTGTGTTAAAAATGTACCGATGGTGTGCTTTGCTGATCAGATAAAGAAATATACATGTATTATTCTAACTGTTAAAATGTATATGTTTTAACAGAGGATACTGGAAGAGAGGAGGTTAATCTCAAACTTTACAAATAGTAAAAAATTAAATTACTGGGCCTAGTCCATACATATGTTATCTCACAGTTTTGAATGAAGCCAGAGGTGCAATGTCTGTAAGAAGTATAGTTTATTAGCTCCTGTAGGTAGAGTGGGAGAGTTTTATGGTTTTATGACTTCCAGGAGCTGCAGCAGATCTTAGCAAGGCTCTGTGTGTGTATTATTGACACATAGGTGCTAAATCCTGGCAGTTTCTAGGAATGGGGTGTTGCATGGGAAGTCAGATGACCAGATGTATGTGATGTCTTTCTGGAATCCATCACTAAAGTAATGTTTAATACTAGGTGAGCCTGTTGGAAACTCCTCGTGTTCTGGCTGCAGTGTGATTCTCAAACAATCTGGAAATATATCGCCGATTGATAAGTATATTTCTTGGCATTTTAAGCTTTCAGAGTTCTGCATTGTCTTAATTTTGCCTGACTGAATTATTTTATATATTTTTTTGGCATTATTTTCTGTTTCTCATCTGTCCTGAAACTGTCCCCCCCACCCTATTCTTGTGGTAGTGTTATAGTTGGTGGCTTTGCAGTTGCCCGCCCCTATTGTAAATTTGATCTGGGACACCTCTCCCAGTCTGTTCATTCTACTTAATACAGAGAGAACATTTGAGAAGGTCAACCCACTTAGGTTCTTAACCTTGAATTTTTCTTCTGCTCCTTCTTCCTCTCTCCTTGCACTTTACTAAAAAAATTGCACTTTATTTTGCTTTTGCCTCTTCTTAAAAGTACTCAATTGTATTTATTCTGCTCCATTTATTACTGCTTGGTAGTAGCCTGATTAAATTGTAACTGTTACTCTAAGCCTTTTGGTTTAAGCACTTGGGATCCAGACCAGTTGTTTTACATTAAGAAGGTTTGTGGTCTGCACTGTTGTGGCAGGACAGGTAGCTTACATCCATCTAAGTTGGGAATTGCTGATTGAAGGCTCAGTGTCTGTTATTCTAAAAGTGTATTAGTTCTGGTTAAAGCACTTGGGATTCAGGCCAGTTATTTTTCATTGAGAAGGTTTGTGGTCTGCACTCTTGTGGGAGGAGAGGCTAAATTCTGCCTTTCTGAGCTGGGAATTTCTGGTTAAAGGCTTATTGTGCCTGCTTATTTGAACTGTTTCTTTCTAATATTGGTGCACCTTGGTTGCTCTAGCATAGACTAGATTCAGGCATCCTGAATCTAGTTTTGTTTGTATAACTTGAGCACTAATCCAGGCCATCTCTTTTGGAGAATGTTCCCCTGCATCCTAGTGGCAGGAGTGTGAAGTTAGAACTTGTCTGATTGAAGACTGTTAGAACAGGGCTCAGTTTTGAGCTTTTTACTGGTTAATTGGGTAATTTGTTTCTGTCAGTTTGCTCATTTTCTATTGTTATATAAAAATTTGCACTTTATTCATCTGCTTTTAATGTATTTGTGCTTCTTCCTACTTTATTACTTTATTTTGCTTTTGCTGCTTGTTCTTAAAAGTACATAATTGCATTTAGTCTGCTGCATTTATTACTGCTTCTTAGTAGCCTGATTAAATTGTAACTGTTATTCTATACCTATGGTGGAAGCACTTGGGCATCAGACCAGTTGTTTTACATTAAGAAGGTTTGTGGTCTGCACTATTGTGGCAGGACAGGTAACTTACATCTTTCTAAGTTGGGAGTTGCTGATTGAAGGCTTAGTGTCTGTTATTTTAAAAGTGTATTAGCTCTGGTTTAAGCACTTGGGCTTTGGGCCAGTTATTTTACATTAAGAAGGTGCGGTCTGTACTCTTGTGGGAGGAGAGGATAGATTCTGCCCTTCTGAGCTGGGAGTTTCTGGTTAAAGGATTATTGTGATTGCTTATTTGAACTGTTTCTTTCTGAAATTGGTACGCCTTATTTGCTGTAGCATAGACTAAAGTCAGACCTGCTGAATCTAGTTTTGTTTGTATAACTTGAGAACTAATCCAGACCATCTTTTTTTGGAGAAGGATCCCCTGCACCCTAGTGGCAGGAGTGTGCAGTTAGAACTTTTCTGATTGATGACTGCTGGAATGGGGCTCAGTTTTTAGCTTTTTATTGGGTAATTGGTTAATTTGTTTAAATCAGTTTGCTCATTTGCTACTGTTATATTAAAAAATAAAATACACTTAATGCATTGCCGCTTAGCTAGGGTTAAACTATTACTGCCGCCATAAAGTCTCCTCTTCAAATTTTCCCTTACAACTAGCCATTTTTTTTTAGTTTTAGCTCTAAAATCTGTTTCTTTGAGCTCAGCACTTGTTCAGAACTCGTTGTAAGCACTAAATATGCTACAAATTACTTCAGCACTCAACTTTCCCCACTTGTCTAGAGGAAAACAGTTATTAGTACTTAATAAATAAGCACCTATCCAGGCATGTCTAAGGGTCAGCTCCCAGTGTTTTCTCCTGTCTACCTGATGAATCTGGGCATCTTGCGGCAATGCAGCAATTGCCTCATGTACACAGACAACCCTCTCCTCCTACCACCGAACACTACAACTTGTGAGAGATGCATTTATATAGCCAAACTGGAAGCAAACCTCTCTCCACTCAAGACTGGACTAGACAGTCAAGAGGAGAAGGTAAACACTTGCACCACACCACACTCATCACATAGTCCCTCCAAACCTATACCACCAAAACACACACATAGAAACACAAAACACACACCTACATTCACAGAGGCTCTCAATAAAAATCTGCTCAAGCAAAAGAGACCTCCAAAGCGGAAATGCAAGCAACCTACACCCCCAACACAACCCAAATTACACATTGCCCATAAACACAGTGCACCACTCAACCACAGCCCATAAGGCATAACAATGTACCCAACACTCTAGTCATAGGTGACTATATAGTCAGGCACACTGATGTTCCACTCACCAGGCTAAACTAGGAGAAAGTTACTGTCAGCTGCCTGTCAGTTTTCAGGATCCACACCATAATGCACACACTCAGGTCACTCCACAACAAGTACAAATATGACTCTGTCATTGTCCATGTTGGTGTGAATGACCTTAGATGTACCTCCCTGGACTACATGAAAAGAGACATGGAGGAGCTCTCCACTCTTGTAGCCCAGGCAGGCATGACCCTAGCCCTGAGTAGCATTCTGCCATCACCTAGAATGATACCACAGTACAAGGACAAAATGATTGACTTCAACAATTGGCTAAGCTTCTGGTGTCATTCTAAGGGGATCCAGTATCTGCCTGGGATGACATGATCGACAGACCATGATGCTCTGCTAGAGATGGCCTGCACTTGTCGCCTTTGGGATTCCGGATACTGGCTAAGGCTCTTGCCACCCCTATAGTGCCTTTTTTAGGCAAGGTTCAAATGACAAATTCACCACCTTAATAGGTACAAGCAAGCAAAATCTGAGAGTAATGCTACTCAATGCTAGAAGTCTAAACCTCAAAATGCATTCACTCGAGGCACTCCTTAAAATGGAGAACATCGACATCTGTGCAGTGACAGAGACCTGCTTTAAGGCTCTAGAGATAACCCCTGCATTACCAGGCTATAATGCATACCACACCTTTCGGCCACCTAACCTGGACCAAAACACTAAAGGTGGAGGTGTGTCCATATTCATTTAGGATATCCACACCTGCAGGCTAGTTGCTCAGCATAATGCAACCGAGATTATCCAGGTGCAACTAACTTTGGGCAAGACCACAATCCAAATTGTAATTTGCTACAGATCTCCCACCATGCCCCAGGATTCCCACTCCTCATTTCTTGATACACTGGAAAATATTAGGGTACAACCCAACACCCTAATAATGGGTGATTTCAACTACCCCACCATTAACTGGGAAAACTACTCCTGTACCAACTCTTGCTCAATGTTTTCTGGAATTCATAAATTCCAATGCCTTGGATCAACTTATCCACACCCCCACCAAGGGCAGCAATATCCCAGACCTGGTCATAACCAACATGGGCAACTGGTGTTCCACACCAGAGGTCAATTCCTCACTGGTCAGATCCAACCACAAACTAATCACCCTAGATATCCACATCCCGCCCCCACCCCTCATTAGGGAAACCACTGTAAAAAAAATTTCTCCAAAGCCAATTTCATGCTTCTTAAGACAGAAGTGGCAAACTTTACGACACCCATGCAGACGGGCAATACAGATACAACTGCTGAATCCTACACAAATGTATTTTATAAGCACTTACATGAGTGCATCGATCATCCTATCCCTAACAGAACCAAGATGCTATCCTCCATAAAAAGCAAGCCAATCTGGTGGTCCCCTGCCATAAACAAACTCTACAACAGAAGAAAGAAACTGTTGCAAAAAAGAGTAAAATCCCATGATTGGAAGAACTTCTTGGTCAGCCTCACTAAGAACCTCCTCCAAAGCTAGTTACAAAAAAAATTGCCACCGATTCTAAAGTAACTTAACTAGGGAATACTAACTCTTTATATTAGTCAGGAAACTATAGTAAGATTAGTTAAGTACTGTTTTTCTGTATCTGTGTCAATCTATTCATCTGTGTTATTTTAATATTTCCTGTGTTTGAAACTCTGGTCTTTATTGTAAATAGATATTTAGTATGTTCATGTTCTTTTTTCATTTATTATTAAATATATTTAAACTTTTCATTGTGGTTGGTGCTTTAGAGAATATTTTAATCTTTGAAAGTACTCATATCTGTTTGGTGACTCTGTGGCCACTCCTGAAAGCCTTACTTCACTGGTTGAACTACCATTTGTATTAATATTAATTTCACTCAGTATAATTGGGTACCCTTGTAAGAGCCTTAGAGTAGCTGGCTTGGGAGTGTCTGGTGACAGTAACTACCTTACAGTCTGGGCAGCAGGGGCATATCTAGTAAATCTATGCCAGCCTTCCCAGGTGTGTGTGTGTGTGTGTGTGTGTGTGTGTGTGTGTGTGTGTGTGTGTGTGTGTGTGTGAGAGTGTGTGTGTGTGTGTGTGTGTGTGTGTGTGTGTGTGTGTGTGTGTGTGTGTGTGTAAATCAAATTTCAAAGAGCGTGTGTGTCAGCTGCTTGAGGCATGAAGCACTGGTTTCACAGATAGAGTGATATAGGACTTGGCTTGGACACTCAGCTGATGACTTGATTCTCCAACTGTGCCAGTGGGGAGACTTACTGGGGACCTGGGGCGAGACAGAGAGAGAAACCCAGACCTCAGATTGAGTGTGTTCCCTGTGTGCTCTTAAGGGGAATTGTGCTTGATGCAGAGAGCTGCATCTGGAATACTGGGAGCATCCATTTTTGTTCTAAGTGAATGTTCCTCTACAGTGTCAGTGGTGAGAATTCAGGCTCCTTGATTAATGGCCCATAGCGGGGACATCACATTTAGCACCAGGCAGTCATGAGTTGACCTATGTCAACACAGGCAAACTTACAAAAATGAATGGTAAAGGAATGAAAATCCTCAACCTAGCCTTTACAGTGAGGCAAGACAGACATTTGTAAACAAGCTCCAGTTTTTTATCTGTCTTGGATACAGTTGTCTGAAGAAGACAATCAAATGCTATACCAACTGATCATCATACCTAGATATTTGAATTCCTTTATTAAATGTGGGAAAGCTCTTTCGTCACTGAGGTACCCCCAAACAACATTATGTTGTCTTGGGAAGGTGAAGAATACAACTTTCCTCCTCCCTCTAATTTATCCTGGGAGTGTTCACCCAGAGTACAGTGGAGCCAGCCAAGGTGTAGCCATGCACACTGCCTCACAGCTCGGCAGACAGGCTTCCTACTGTGAAATGATCAATGAGAATACAACTCTGCAGCTGACAGTCAGCAAATGCTCAGAGTCACTTCAAAGTAAGATTCTGTTCAGACGTTCCATCTGAGAAAGGCAAGTAAGCATAAGCACTTATGTTTCCTTCTGCTGTCTGTGCCTCTGGTGCCATAGCCACTGATTTATCTTGGGTTATCAGCTGCAGAGACACTGGCCCTACCTGTGCACTAAAAGTCTAGCAAGAAATAAAGCATTTTGCAGGCACTCAGTCCTCAACAACTGAAAAGTAGTGTGGAGCTACATGTCTGAATAGTCACAAGAGAAATGTAATAAGATGAAATAACATGTGTCTAACTCTGTGGCATAAAGTGATAAAGGCATTACTATGCCGCAGGTGAAATGAGGTCAAGTAGTGGTCCTGAAACCTATAGGAGCTGGCCAGATGGGGTGGGAGTGAGCAATCACTGTTGGCTTGCCCATTCCAGCAGGAGGGAGGTGCCTCTGGTTTGACACAAAGATGACACCTAGCAAGAACATTAAGTTTTACCCAATGGAGTTTTAGCCAGAAAAGTCAATGCTGTCAGGGTGTGTAGCACCATTAAAGCTGAGGAGAATTCAGAGTGCAGAGGCATGCTTCCCCTAGTAGGACCGTAATAGCAGGTTGTGAGGAAACAACAAGGGGAGGAGGGCTCTGAATGTGGAAAGGGTAGACTACTTCCAGGACCAGCAAGATGGCTCATTCCTTACCACTCAACTCTTGCCAGGAAATGGTATGGCTGATTAGGGCTACTGCTTGGATATGACTGGGTTGTAGGGCTCTCACTCAATAAGAGAATACCCGGCTCCCATGTCTCCAGAATACATGGGATGATTGGATGTTAGTACTGGAGCCATCTGCAAGATCCTGGGAGGAGAGAAAAAAATAAATGCAAAATAATATAGGCACCAGAGGAAATTATAGTGACCAAATGTTTGTCAGAAAATGGTGACAAAGGCAGACAACAGTAAAAATGCATCCAAGGAAGAATGTAAAAAACAGCCATAATATAATGCATTCTTTCTGACACATTAGGATCAACCTTCTTGATAACTGATGAAACCTACCAACCAATAAGAATTCAAGCCTAGTTAAGATAGTTTATGAACCAAAACAGGCTACCTCTGATATAAAACACCTTGACAAAGCCCTAGAAAATTGTCCGAGTCTACTTACTCACATCCAGAAATGAAACAGGCTATCACTGATATTAAATGTCTTGACTAAGCCTTAGACCATTGCCCTAGTCTGTTTACCGGCATCCAGATTATGAATCGCATAATCTGTGATTTTAATAAATGTAGACTCCATTTCAGGGTTCCTAAAGAATCATGGTTACTGATGAGGGGAGGCAATACAGTTAAAGACAGCCAACAAGCTGCAGATTGATTGAATATTCGCAGAAAAGAGAAAGGTTTATGTGCCTTTGTAAATGGGCAAAATGGGGATATATTCCCATTTTTTTAGGTGTAGCACCTTCAAAAAAGAGACTTTTTGTGAGGCTGTCTGACAGAATTAGTCAGAGCATCAACTGCAGCAAGCAGATATTTAAAACAATGCACACTGGCTTCTGAGATGTCTTGTAGTATATTCTTAAGGAGAAGATAATGTGACTCAGTAGCCTAAGAAACATGGGCATGTTGGTACCCAGTGCCCTAGTTTAGTAACCTGAAATGCAACATCAATATTCTCAGAATAGTTGATATTCTAATTGTATGTACTGAACAGATACTGCACACCAGTATTGTGTGTGTGTGTGTGTGTGTGTGTGTGTTGGGGGGGGGGGTTTCAAAAGATCAATATAGAAGATTATGACCTAATCAGGCCGTTGAGTGAATCAAGTTGTTAAAAAATTTGAGGTCTGAAGTTAGCTTCTAAAATAAGGAAGGGTTATTACTTTGACTTGGAATTCTTGTTTTATTCTTATGTATTACAGAACAGGCAAAAGTAATACAGTAGAGAATCAATTATCAGAAACGTCAATTATCAGAACCAGCCATCCAAAAATTTCGGGTGGAAAAAAATTATAAAGTCTGAATATGTAAAGATTATACTTATTCACTTGAGCATGTTTTTGAGGTTTTAGCCAGCTCGTGTGTGAAAAATATTTTTTACTGCCCACGGGAATCGCTGAATGGTTGAAAAGTGTATTCCTGCATATAGAAAAAGCAAGATTTTAGAAGTTTTTTATCCGATTGAATTATATGTTGATTAACCAAACATTTTCATTATCCGAACTATCCTAGGTCCCAATTAGTTTGGATAATCAACTTTCTACTGTAGTTCAAACATTAATAACCATACTGTGCTCTCAGCTGCAACCATATACCTTCATATACCATGCAAAATGCTTGATTTGCTTTAGGACAGGTAGCCATTTTGAGTCACAGAGTATATGAGTAATTTCACTACCTCTAAATGTAACCCAGTATCTGATCATGAAAAAGGTATGAATAAACAGAACTCATGGAAAAAGTGTTTCCTATAATTCTAACATACCCATACATACATACACAGACATTTTAACACAACATATTCAGATAGTAATGCATCATGGGTCCTATAATTCTAACATACCCATACATACGTACACAGACATTTTAACACAACATATTCAGATAGTAATGCATCATGGGTCCTATAATTCTAACATACCCATACATACATACACAGACATTTTAACACAACATATTCAGATAGCAATGCATCATGGGCAGCAAACTGCAAATCATTTTGCATTAACAGTCTGAAAAGCTTCAGAAGTAAAAAGCTGCTTAGTAACAGGATCTTGTAATCTGTACAGTTCATCCTGAATCCAAGTATTTCATCCTGCTGTCTCAGTGGAGTTGGGGTGACAGAAAGACACTCTTCTCCATAACAAGGCCATGTTCTGGTTATAGCACAATCAGTAAAAAAGAAGAAAAAATGTAAAATCTAAGCTCTGGGAAAACCAGAAGACAGAGATATAAAAATTGTTTACTGAAGCAAATCAGTTAGAAACAACACCCTTGGGTTCAGTCACTGTTTCATATTATTCCCTCAGCGTATCCTCGGGATATGAGATGAAGCTGACACAGCAATAACTGACCAGTGTGGAACAGTCATGAGTCGTGAGGCGTTTCCACAGTATGCATCAGCAAAATAGCGGTGCTTGTATTTTCGGAATATCATAAGTGTAGTGTTGGCAATTTTTGACATTTTTCTACTATTAGTAAGTCAGCTAGATGGACAGCGCCACAAGAAAATACATCTGACTCAGATAAATTCCTTTCCAAATACAGTTTTCCACATGCATACAGCATTTTATGTCTGTGGCTAAGCTTATCACCTGAGACACATTCTTTATATCTAGGTTGTTATATTAAATACTGTTATTAAGTACTATTCTAAGAACATCAAATTTGTTCAACTTGTGACCATAACTTGGATCTGAAATCTAGTACCTGAAGTAAATAAAAAAAACATTGACTACTCTCTTAGCACAGTAAGAGTCAGGCATGCAAATTTTGAAAGAAAGACACACGTCATGGACCTTCACTGTTATGTTTAAAATAGCAAATTCCATTACAATATTATTTAATTCATGGCAGAAACTATACCAAATTCCACTACCATGTACTTCTCAGAATTATGTCAACAATATATTAATTTTATTTGCAGATATTATACCACTGGTGTCAGTATGATTCCCTATATTACAAAGTCATATATTATAGCTGAACCTGGGAATATCAGAAAAAAATAATGCTGAAGAAGGATGAAGACAGGGTTCATTATTTTAGAATCAGTATGTGATATAGGATGGAATTATGTACTGTAGGTGAATTCCAGCAATCCATTAAGAGAAATAAATAAGGCTAAACATGCATAAGTCTAGAAGTTGACATATGTGATATGATTCTTATGGATTATTGCTAGATTCCAGCAATCCATTCAGAGACATGAATAAAACATGCATGTGTCTAGAATTTGACATGTATGAGTATTAATTTATTCTTTCTGTAACACAAAGGAGTTTCTCAGTGCACACAGGCAGCTATTTCATAGACATTAGTTTATTAAAACCATGTTGTATGCCTGGCATGCAAAATGGTTGGGTTTTAGAGGTATAGAGTGTGTGTGTGTGTGTGTGTGTGTGTGTGTGTGTGTGTGTGTGTGTGTGTGTGTGTGTGTGTGTGTGTGTGTGTGTGTGTGTGTGTATGTGTGTGTGTGTGTGTGTGGTGCATTGTCAACCCACAGCAAGAGGTTCTCTGGTTTAATTTTCGGCAGGGCTGCCTTCTATGTGGAGTCTGCATGTCCTCCCTGTGTTTGTACAGATTTCCTCCAAGTGATGCATTTTCCTCCCACATTCCAAAGACATGCAGTAGGTGAATGGGATACTCTAAACTGGCCATAGGTGTAAGTGTGGTTATAGGTTCATAGGTATATACTAGGCTAGTCACTACTAGAGTCTTTATAAACCTAGCAGTGCAATACCAATGTGTCCCACAAGTTATATATTTTAGACATTTATATACAGGTGACAGCTGGTTACTGACTGCCTCTGTCCATCAGAAAAGTGGGTGCCAGATAAGGGAAGAATTTTCAATTTCCCATCCAGTGATCCAAGTTAAGCTTAAATAGGGTTAGGGAGGGACTTTGTTTCACATGGATAGGGAGCCTGTTCCAGAGAAAGAGAATTCTCTGAGATACATATCTGTCTCTCCAACATGTTCTATTTATGTTGCGAGCAAAATTTAGGTCTTTAGATCTATTACTTCTGATGCTGTGTAAAAAGTTCATCAGAGTCCAGGGATGCCTTGTATGTCAGGCATAGATCATCTCTTGGTAGTCTGTAGGAGACCGAGTATAAAGATAGGGCTTTGAGGTGATCCACACAGGATATTGTTTTTATGCCCTGTATTCTTTTTGCAAGGAACATTTGTGGACATTCTAGTTGCTTTGTGTGTCTGGCCAGGTACATACCAAATGGGGCATTATACTCAATGATGGGTCTTATGTGGGCAGAGCATAGTAGTACAATGGCTTCCCTGGACCTAGATGCTGCGCACTTACTTATAAGTTGAGCAACATAGAAGGATTTTTTTACAAGATTGGAAACATGTTGGTCAAAGGCCAGGTTACTGTCTACATGTGTTCCCAAATCTCTGACTAGTGGGTCAACTCTTAGGGTTGTTTTATTGATGATATAGTTTCCTGGGGTGGTCGACTTCCCAATAGGTACTATAATTCATTTCTTTGCATTGAGTTTTAAGCTATGGTTTTGACATCAGTCATTTGTCTGATTGCAAGATGTTAGTGCCTTGGGGGAATTCTATGACTGCTATCAGTTTGAAATCATCTTCAGACTTGGTCATCCAGAAGCCTTTGACATTAACCTTGACTTCTGAGAAGTTGATGCCAAACAGGAGCGGGCACAACACAGAGTTTTGAGGGACTCCACTGTTGACTATAGCCTTTTTGATGAGTTGGCCTCCCCATTCCTAACTTCCTGGGTCCTATCTGTGAGCCAGATGGCTATCCAGCTTGTTATATAGGAGCGTATGCCTAATTCTGCAACTTTATTAACAATTCCAGAGTGGTGTGTTGTACCAAATGCCTTAGCCAGGTCAAGGTTGGCAGTAAGCATTGTTTTACCCTCATCCATTGCATTGGTGACTTTCTCAAAAAAGTTCACCAGGGTCAGTAGGCATGATCTTCCTTTGACAAAGTCAAACTGGGATGGATCCAGTATCTGAAGGTCTCCTACATCATTGCTGATCATTTCCATGATAATTCTTTCCATGGCTTTGCATATAAGACTAGTTAGACTAATAGGTCTATAGTTTCCATGATCTGTTGATGGTCCACCCTTATTTCCATTCTCATGGTATGAAGCCTATTTTAAACAATAACTCTAGTGGCCCTGATAGGTCTGTTTTAGACTATTCAGAAGGCATCCTGGGATAATATCAAGTCCCATTAAGGCTGTTTTCTTGGCCTTAGCAAGTGCAGCCAGGACATACTCTCTATTTATAGTTGGAGGGGCTATGTTTGAAGACATTTCTTGGGAGGTGGCTGGGGGTGAGTGGGGTGGGGGCTAAAGTTGGAACTGAATCTGTCAGCTAGAAGATTTGCTATATCACCCAGCTCAGTGAATGTGGCACCATTAACCACCAGTTCAGTACATTGCTGTGTGCTGCCTTTGAGGTTTCTGACATAGCTGAACAAGGCCTTTTGGTTCTGTTCTGCCTTGGGCGCTATCTTGACCTAAAATTGTATTTACTGGACATAATTACCTCTCTTAGCTGCCTGTTTATTTTGATAAGAGAGTGGTCATCTTTATGGGAGTTAGCTAACTTGACCTAAAATTTTATTTACTGGACATAATTACCCCTCTTAGCTGCTTGTTTATTTTGATAAGAGAGTTGTCATCTTTATGGGAGTTACACTTCCTGAGTTTAGCCATGCTTTTTCCCTTTTGTTGTATAACTGTTTAATCTGGGATGCCACCAGAGTCATTTGTTTTTGGAGTTAGTTTTGGGTTTACTTCTGGTAGGTACAGCAGTCTCTATGTAGCCACTGACATGGCTGCACAGAGTTTCTGTGAATAATTCTGCATAGGCTGCTGTGTTTTCTGGATTTGGAGGGGCATTGAATTTTTACAAACTATCACTTAATAAAAGGTTGTTTGCCTTGGAATAGTTCCTAACTATTGGTTACTGAGGTGATTTTGATTTCATAGGAGACAGCTTTATGGTCAGATCTTACCAGGGTGGACGTGACATTGGAAGTAGTGCAGCATTCTTGCATATTTGTGAGTTTGCGGTCCAGTATGTTGGAACTTCTAGTAGGTGTAGGCACTAACTGGTTAAGGGTGTTTATATTTAAGAAGTCCAGGAATCTCTGGGCCTGCAGATTTGGAGCTGTGTAGGATTCCCAGTCTATAGATGGTGTGATGCCCATGCACTGGCCCAGTAATCAAGGAGCTTCAATCCTCACCACTAACACCAGTGAGGGATGTGCACATTGGGAGGATGGCAAGTACACACACAATAAAGTACAATTTCCCTTAAGAGCACATAGAGATCACAGTCAGTCTGGAGCTGGTTTCTCCCTCTCTCTCCAGATTCCCAATAAGACTCCCCACTGGCATAGCTTTATGGTTCAGATCTCAGCTGACTAGTTAAGCCAAAACCCCCAGCACCCTCGCTATCCAACAATTGCTTCGTGTCCCTGCCCAAGTAGCTGACACACACACACACTTTGAGATTTGATTTATATACAAACACACAGACACTCCTGGGGAAGGCTGGTACAGGTTAACTAGCTATGCCCCCTTCTGCCCAGACTATAAGGTAGTACCAGCTGTCACTAACTACTCTTACTTATCAGCTACTAATAAGGCCCTTACAAAGGGTGACCAATTCTACTGTGTAATGTTACTATTATCCAAATGGTAAGTGTGTCCAAGACTTTAAGGCTATTTAAGAGTGGCCTCTATAGTGTTACCAAATGCATGCAAGTACTTTAAGAGCTTAACTATCTCTAAACAAAACCAGCCACAATTAAAAGGTTTAAATATATTGAATAAACTCCCCCATCTCTCTATTCACAACCAACAAAGAGCCATCTGACCTCCTCATCATGTGTCTAAACATCAAAAGCATATGTAATAAAACCCAAGACCTGCATGCCAACATAAACTTGTACTCCCCTGATATTCTCATCCTAAATGAAACCTGGTTCAAACCTCACATCAAAAGTGAGGAAATACTCCCCTCTGGCTACAGCATCCTCCGGGTAGATAGACTATCCAGGAAAAGCGGTGGTGTGGCACTAATATTTAAACACCACCTCAATATCCAAAGTCTCAACAAATCTGCTCCCCAGATTGGCAATGAAGAAATCCTATATGCCAATCTCAGACTAAACCGAAATAAAACAATCAACATCATAGGGTGCTATTTTCCACCAGGCCAAAATATACCACCCCTAGAAAACTTCCTGAACTGGGGCAATTGTTCTCTACCCCAGGAAACCATTATCCTTGGTGACTTTAATATCAACTGGCTATCTTGTAGTAAGAATCACCCAGCCCCTCCACCTAAATCTTCATGGTTTCTCTCAACTAATACAATCTCCTACCTGGATTAATAAAATCCCTAACAATCATACCATTTTTGATTGGATCTTAGTTAACAAAGATCCTCACTCTTACATAGCATGCTGTCTACCTGACAGCCTCAGTCCATTCCCTAACACTCCTACTAAGATACCATGTAAACAGTGTCAAGCCCATTATCCACATACAAATCTGAAACAAAGCAAATTTCAACCCTCACTCCTTTATCTCTTCCCTCCAAAATATGAACTGGTCACCACTAAAATACCTCAATCTAGATGAAGCCATACACTTCTTCAACAGCACCTTCCTCAACATCCTAAACACCCAAGCCCCCATAAGAAACACTAGAGTCAGAAATAAGAGAGAAATAAGAGCTCACCCTGGCTACAAAAAAGCACCAGGGTTCTAATGAAAACCAGAGATAAAGCTTGGGAATACTGGCGCCTAACAAAAAACCCCCCTCTGATAGGCAATCCTTCCTTGAACTGCACAGTAAGGTCAAAAAGCAAATAAAAACAGATAAAACCCTTTACTATCAGTCCACCTTAAACTCTTTCCACCACAACCCTAAGCAATTCTGGTACACAGTTAACTCTATCCTCCAACCGGGGTAAAGTAGACACCCCCTGCCTACCATCCCCCTCCTCCAGCAGTATTGCTAATTCTTTCAACAAACATCACTGAAACAATACTACCCTTCATCCTCTGCCCCCACTCCTAACCCTAATTCTCCTCCACCTGCTTTTTCCTTCTCCTCTGTATCCACCTCCTACATAAAAAGACTCCTGTCAAAACTTAAATCCACAAAACTTGCAGCTGACAACCTCCCCTCAGAATACCTAAAAATATCAGCTGATGCCCTAGCTTATCCTATTTCCATGTTAATCAACCACTCCATATTAGAAAGCTATGTACCCTCTCTATGAAAAATATCACACATCATTCCCCTCCACAAAGTTAGCCCCGCCACTGATGTTTCCAGTTACCACCCCATCGCCATCCCTTCCCCACTCTCCAAGATACTTGAGAAATGCATTAACTTTCAGGTCTCAAACTACCTCCTAGCTAATAATCTCATCTCCAAAATGCAACAGGGCTTCATGCCATATCACAGCACTACTACCACCTTTATCTCTTTCACCAACACTATCATTCATCATAAAAACAATGGCCTGTTCTCCACTGCTATATTTCTGGATCCATCAAAGGTTTTTGACATGGTATCACATGAATTACTACTCTCTGTTCTCACCAACCTTTCCTTTTCCCAATCAGCCACCAACTGGTTCCACAGCTATCTGAATGGCTGCCAACAATCAGTTGTCCGGAATAATAACCTATCTCCTCACCTTCCTGTTACTCTCGGTGTCCCTCAAGGCTCCATCCTTGGCCCCCTACTATTCTCATTTTCACCAACAACCTACATACTGCCACCAAGCATGCTTCTCTCATACAGTATACAGATGACTACACCCTCATCTGCTCTGGCCCCACTATACCGGAACTCCAAAAGATCACACAGGAATCATTCTTAACTGTAGAAAGCTGGCTATCCAATGCCCAGCTCCTACTCAATCCTAGCAAGATTAAACTCCTTATCTTCCAACCCTCCAAATCTATTCAAAATTACCCCCACTTCAATATTCTTGCTTAAGCCAATACTGTCACCTCCCCATCAGATCATACCAACCTACTTGGTGTAGAGATTGATAACAATCTCAGATTTGAATAGGTGGATTGGACACTCTAAATGGGGTGGCCACGGTGGTGCAGCGGTTAGCGTTGCCCACGTCACAGCAAGAGGTTCTCCAGATTGATTTTTGGCTGGGGTGCCTTCTGTGCGGAGTCTGCATGTCCTCCCTGTGGTCGCGTGGGTTTCCTCCTGGTGCTCCGGTTTCCTCCCACATCCCAAAGACATGCAATAGGTGGATTGGACACTCTAAATTGGCCCTAGGTGTGACTGTGTGCCTTCTGTGGAAGGTTGGGCGCCGGGCTGGCAATTTGACACTGTAAAACTCCACTGCCAATCATGAGCAGACAGATGATCCGCTGTGGCGACCCCTAACCGGGAAAAGCCGAAAGAAGAAGAAGATATCTCTTACTATAAAAAAGTACACAAAAAAACTTGGTGCTTTATATAGAAACAAACAATACCTCACCAAGACAACTAGAACATCAGTTGCCAATTCCCAAATAATCTTCACCTTACTCTACGCTTCTTACCAACCTTAGACAGTCTGACCTAAACAAGCTCGAGGTCTGCTACAATAAAACTGCAAAATTTGCTACTGGCGCATCCTATTGCAGCCTCCATTGTATCACACTTAGGGAACTAGACTGGCTTGAACTCACACAACTCCTCCACCTGAATCAATTCTCATTTGCACACAAACTTGTAAGCCATCCTCCTAAAATCCCATCACTTCAAAAACTTCTAAAACTCTACTACTCCTCTAGACCTCTATGCTCCAGCAGCAAAAATCTACTCCATACTGCCAAAGCCAAAAGCTCTATTCTCTTGTACCATACCCAAACTATGGAACAACCTTCTCCCATCTATAATTACTCTACCCTCCTGAAGTTACTTCAAGGCTGCACTTAAATTCCGCCTAAAAATGCACTGGCTCTGTCCTTGTTCCAATCCAGACTAAAAAAATCTTTCCATCTTCATCCATCCTGCACTCAAACTCTTATCCCAACTTTGTATAATTGTCTAAGGTTACACTAGCTGGTATGATAATGTTGACCTTAAGTTAGATATTGCTAGTCTACTTTTACTAGATAACTCATTGTTTCTTTTTATTATTTCTTTATTATTGTAAAAGTGCCAATTGGTCTGTTTTTACTGTACGTCATCATGTTTATTACTCTAATCTCAATTCACTCATGTATGTTACTCATGTACAATTTGTGGAGCTTTTCTCCTTGAGCCTCCTCTGAAAAAGGACCTGAGTCCAGTCAAAATTTCCCAGTAAACAAATGTAAATAAATAATAACAAAAGCACAAAACAATACTCAATAACTCAATACAGTGACAACAAAAAATATTTTAAAACAACACTGCAGGACAGTCTCACATAAATACAGAAAACATCTAGACTGATCTTACTATATTCCTATCTATCCTTAAGAGAAATACTATGATCTATGTTTTACTTACAAATACAGGCAAATGCAAGTGCTGAATGGATATTTACAGGTCCAAGACAAGTTACAAAATGCAAAGACTTTCTCTCTGAGATAGTTCTTAAATTAATAACAAGCATTTCTGCTGGGTCATCTCAGATTACATCATTCTTGTCAACTCTGCTTTTAGTTTCCAGGTCAACAGGAACTTAAAATATAACACCTCAGTGTCAAGAATACTTATCTCTTAGAAACTGACACTTATTTGTTAGACACTTGCCTGGAACTGGAAATCATCAAACTGTTATAACACCTTTACATTTGAAACCTGCAATTACCTCTGTTTCCAGACAATAGGAAAGCCTATAACCCTAGACATTGTGCCTGCCTTGAGCTGAAACAGAGATAACAGAGACATAAACAATTTCCACTTATTTTCTTAGAGTTTGCAAGTTAACTCACTATATTCCAGCCTTTACCATCAACACATACATTTGCATAGGCATGTAGTTTGTACACATTTCTGCTCTTTTCCAGCAGAGTGCACTGTGGTTACAATCTTGAAGCTCAATACAGAACATATAGTTTTCTTACATTTTTAAGGAAAGCATACAAGTCATATTACTATTCACAAATGACAGAATTATTTACAAAATTCTAGCTGGCTGGGCTGGTAGCCTTCACAGATGGATAATTGAAGTCCCTTATAAGTAAGGTGTTAGGTTGGATGGTGAGTGTCCCCAGTATGCATTATGAATTTCATGGGACATAGAGATTGACCTATAGCTTGCTAGGATATGGTACAGGATTTTATCTATGGTGACCTGCATGCGGAGAAACCCCAGCTCATCATCCTTGTTAACCAGTCTAGAGGTATGCTCGTTACTGATGCATATTTAGCCACTGCCACCTTTAGACCCTGTCTGTGTAGCTACTGGTCTGAAAGTATGGAAGGCACTGAAACCTTGTGCTGGTGGGGTACTGTCTGTGGATTGGAAGAACTGTGGCAGGGCTAGCCACCTGGCAGTGTGAAGTTTGGCTGCAGATGATTGTCACTGTAGAAGTGACACCCCAACCCTATGTGCAAAAATGGGAAAAGGGGTTGTGGATGGATTGGTATATAAAATATATGTGTGTATATGTGTGTGTGTGTGTGTGTGTGTGTGTGTGTGTGTGTGTGTGTGTGTGTGTGTGTGTGTGTGTGTGTGTGTGTGTGTGTGTGTGTCTGTGTGTGTGTGTGTGTGTGTGTGTGTGTGTGTGTGTGTGTGTGTGTGTGTGTGTGTGTGTGTGTGTGCGTGTGTGTGTGTGTGTGTGTGTGTGTGTGTGTGTGTGTGTGTGTGTGTGTGTGTGTGTGTGTGTGTGTGTGTGCATGTATTCACACACAAAATCATAACACAGCCCATGATGGCTGGAGTTTAGATGAAGTATGCTTTGTTTGATTTGATGTGATCTGAGATCATCAAGAGGCTGCTAAAACAGAAAGGGTTCCCAGCAGCTAAGGCAAGGTGAAAGTATAGCTAAAGGAAACTAGGGCAGGGTAAAGTGTAGTAAGATAAAGATTTAAAAATCCTTTACTTGGAAGGAAGGAAGACACACTTTGAAGAGGTTGCTGTTTTTTTTTCCTGAGGAAAAAGAAGAATATTTTGTTCCATGAATTTTCCTTAGCAATTAGGAGTGTTAGATTTTACTCTAGAACACTTGAGTGTGATATCTTTGGGAAACTTCTGAATATAGGACTGGCTGGTATATCATTTTTAAAGCTCTGATGACTGTGATATATTCTTCTTCATATGGGCTAGATAGGTATATTTAGCATGTATGAAATTGTTAATGAAATGAGTGTTGATCAAACAAAGTACTGTTTTTTTCTTGTTGATTAAGTGAAATGGTGATATTGTTAAGTATAATCATACATACATCTAAATGCTAGTGTGTGTGTGTGTGTGTTTGTGCATAGCTGGATTGTATGTGTTTGTAGGCATGATGTGCTAAACTAAAATTTTCAATAATAACAGATAAACATAAGACAATTGCTCTGGAACAAGGCTGCAATCTAGTCTGTCTGCAAGTTAGACTATCCCTCATTATCTAACCCCAAATTCATAAAATATGAAACAACATGCGTACAACATATAAAATGAATGTTTTAACAGATTACAGTACGCAGAATGGTGCTGTTAAACAAAACTGGTTGCATTCCGTTCAGCTGTAACTAGTTATCTCAACTCTGCAGTAATATAACAGATTTTGAAACAACTATATCGCTACTAAAATCTTTGTTGCACAGCAGGTTTTTACTTCAACATCAGCATTATAAATTACAGCCAGAAAACAACACTACTAAAAAGCTCTGCCAGTTACTTTTTAAAAATCCTAATTTGCACTGCACGATTCCAGTTAGAGATATTGTCCTGTCTAAGTAATGTGTCATGGCTACCTTGCAGCAGTAGATGCTGTATTAGCATTCACATGGACAGTCACGTAATTTGTGGAGCTAATAATGTGCAGCTCTCGTGTGTGCTTATCATGCTATCTCAAGGGTCACAATAGTCCTGGTAACCAAGTGCGAGATTACTGGATTTTTGCAGTTTCTATATGACTAAATGGTACTCTGTAAGTAGTCTAGTGGAAAGTAGGAATAAAGCAAACTGAAGAGAGTTCAGTTACACTTTTTCTTACAGAATTGCTCTTTATGTGCTTACCATTTTCATTCACTGAATAACTACTCAATATAAAACAGGAATGCAAAAACACACTGGCTGAATGCAGTTTTGACTTAACCATATCATCATCAAAACTATATTTAATCAGTTTGTTTTGTTTTATTTTGTGTGCATGTGTGCATGTGTGCGTGTGTGTGTTTGTGCCATACTTATTAACCCAGAAAGTCTGGACAAAGCCAAAATTAATGAGGGGACAAAGACCCCAAAATAGGGCTAAACTTCAAATATTGATCTTATAAACTTAAAAAGTTGCTATAATAAAACGGTTTTGTGTTTTATGCCTTTTCTGACAGATATGAAGTCTGAAACCCAAATGTTTGTCATTATTTAGTGACTTGAATCCTAAATGATTTACCAGAAAATCACACATTTTATCAGGAATAAACCAAAAACATGAGGTAAAACTCTGGACAGTCTGCAAAAATCTGGACAATTGAGAAGTATGGTGTGTGTGGGGTTTATATCACATCATCGAAAATTTAAAACATCGAAGCACTTAACATCGAACTGAATACGTCAAACCATGAAAACATGGCAGTTTCCAATGGAGACATGAAACATTAAGGGTGTAGGCAAAAAAAACCTGTGGAGTGTAGATCAAAAACAAATTGCTCCATGCAGGGGGCAAGCCCCCCTGCACCCCCCACACCCCCCGCTACTTCAATATACCAACTCTGAGATCGTGCTACAGTGTAGGAAATGGAAATCTTCCGTTTCACACTGTAGTACACTAAAGTACAATCTCTGAAGTGGTACATTTAAGTGGCAGGGGGTGTGGGGGTGCAGGGGTTCTTGCCCCCTGCATGGAGCAATTTGTTTTTGATCTACACTCCACAGTTTTTTTTTTCCATTTTGATGTTTTACAGTTCGATTAATTCAGTTTGATGTTAAGTGATTCGATATTTTCATCTTTCGATGATGTGATATACACCTGTGTGTGTGTGTGTGTGTGTGTGTGTGTGTGTGTGTGTGTGTGTGTGTGTGTGTGTGTGTGTGTATGTGTGTGTGTGTGTGTAGGCAAATACCCTTACCTGTTCATGCAAGGGGTTGTCCCTCCAACATTCCTACTGCTATTATAATCAGCACTGCAGTCATACCTATCAATTCTCACATATTCTGAGGTATGCCATACATTTCAGTTATAAAAAATCTTTTACAGTACATAGAGAATGTCATTCTATATTGTTCAGTGACATTTTAAAGTATACACTCATAATTATTACTGAAGGCCTGTTCAACAAAATCATGCTGATTAATTCAGCAGGTTAATGTAGAATTCAGCAGCCTCCCTTTCTTATAGAAATGTGTAACAGCTACTAGAACACATTTGTCAATTCCTATTTTCTACTTTGGAAAGTACAAGAAAATTCCATGACACAGAAAACATTTGAATTTTATATAACATTCCCGTCCAGTTCTTAAAATAACAAAATTATTATTATTCCTATCTCTTCTATTTTCTTTTTGTAAAATATGCTTTTCATTTCTAAGCTTTATATTTATTCAGTGTCAGTGTCAGAAGGCAGCACACTCACTTTGAAACAAGAAGTTCTGAAGACTGGATTGGTAGCTCAGGCGGATGTAAAAGATTCCATCACACTTATTTCAAAGAGAGGGAGATTTATCCCAGTGCCCTAGCCAAATTTTCTGTTGTAAGTTTGAATACTACTTTGGTTCACCCCTGAAAAGGGGGGACTAGCCCAGTCAGCAAAGTGCAAATAAATGAATAAATTCAAAGTTCTTCAACTGATGTTCAGAATTCATCCTGGAAATTGACAATTTGTCAGACTCATCTCCAGAATTAGAATCCACAACATTATGGATGGGATTCCGAATCAGCTCCATGCAGCATACAAGGAAATGAGTGCAGCACACATTACAATGAGAATCACACTGCACTCTACCATGCTCACTGCTCCATGGAGTAAAGAGTACTGCAGTAAGGTATAGGACAGCAGTGCACAGAGCAGCAAGGCAAGTCAGAATATCTGCCTGTGGCATGTATACAGCAGTGCATGCAGCATAAAAGTCTGCATCCAGAAAAGTAGTAGTGACAGCACGAAACATGTGCAATACACACAGCACACAGGCTATAGAGAGCCCAGGTGGGAGTCACACAGAACTAGCGGTATGACCATAAACTACTGGCAGTATGGCACTCAGACTGCCACTCTCTGTTGGTTTCAGCAGTATAAATGCAGTTCAACATATATCATGGTTGCACCACATCATGGCCTGTGTGCCTGTCAGAGCAATGTTCTGCGCTGGAGCAGAAATTACTTCATTGTGTAACCACACACACACACACACACACACACACACACACACACACACACACACACACACACACACACACGACATGAGGAGTTAATATTGAAATACAATATTGTCACCTGGGGCAATAAGTGGAATAAAAGTGTATGAGGTATTAAATTCAGAAACTTAGGCTCATTTTCAAAGCTCTATACATTCCTTTATAACAGTCATATTTGCATCTCATTATTTTGTTTGTACTTTGGGACTGAAATCACTACTTGGATACATTACACAGCTTTCCTGTGCTAAGCACATAGGTCTCAACCTCTTAAGAGGCCAATATGCAACTCAGGTCTTAGCAATGTGTGACAAACAATCAAAATATGGAGCACCCTATTTTCGCACTGTGTGAACACATACAATTTCCATGGGGCCTGGTTGAATTGGGCTTTCTGCCAAAATTATGAAGTTGATTTTTTAATCCCATTTGTTACCAATGACTGTCTAGTACACAGAAAACTACACTACATGACCAACACACTAGTGGCAACAATAATTTAAAGAGGACATATCTTAAAATTCCCTTTCTTACACTAAAATAAATGACCCTGTGTCAATAACATTTAAAAATAAATGTTTTTATAGAAGATCGTGCATTTTCACAGTCCCTTGTAAGAGCAACTGAATACCATAGCTCAATTTACTGGCAAATGGACATTATAAATTGTTCAGCATTAAATAATAATTTTCATTTACAGTTGCTGGAAAGAGAACCTATGAGATCAATTCATTAGTCTATGAAATAAAGATATTTTAATTCCCCAAGTCAAGTTAGTGCACACATTAATTCAAAGGTTAAGGAAATCCAGACAGATTGGAATGAAATCCTGCCCACAGTTGAAAGCCTAACAAAAGTAAATTGCAGCCACGACAAGTAACCTATGGATTGCAAACTGCAAAGATAAAAAAGTTCCTCTAGGTAGAATTTTGCAATACATTTTATTAAAATCTACAATAGATTATATACCTATATTTTCCCATTTTTTTTGTCACTCTGAGTTACAGAAAAAAAAATAAAAAAGTCTTAGTGACTGAGTAACAAATTACTTATGGAATTAAATGAGGAAAACAGCTGCATCTCCACCACGAGTACACAGCCTCCTCAAATGCTGTACGTAATGCATGCCGGATCAGGAAAAATAAAGAAAAATGAAACATCATCAATCACACTACCACCAACAGAATCCAGCAAAGGGTAGCTCCAGTGTCCCAGCAGTAGTCATCCCAGCAACAGTACAGCACAAATGACCATCCCAATTGAGTTGTGTGCAAAAGCAAATCACCCTTTTGAAGTATGGGACTGCAGATCTGTTTTCTTCAGACTGATGGTGGTATCTTACATGCACGGTACAGCACAGCAGCATATTCTAAGATTCAATAGCTGGTCACTTTAGTTCATCCTCCCTGGCCCACAATTAAAGAACAACTTTCAATGGGATTGCTAGTAGTAAGTCTCACAGCCCTATGATACACTTTTAGAATATATGCAGTGGTACAAACTATAGAGGCACATGATTAGATGAGTTCTGTGCCTCCTAATTGGCTAGCTTTGTGTTAGGAGACTATTTGATTGGCTTATTTGATGCCAATTGGCTGTATTTGCGGTATATGAGCCAATCAAAAACTGCAATGTGGAGTCACTCTGTTCTATGTGGAACGTAGAAAAGTGTCTCTTGATTATGTGAAATGTGGAGCATTCTGCACAATCCAGATCACTTGGCTGGTAAGACTGAGCATAAGAAAAGTAGGCATACAAAGTGTAATGGAGAATCAGTAACAGTGTTTTGGACCTACATCATTGAAGCCTATTGCAGCAGGCCACAGGGTCTGTCCTAGGCCCATACTTATTTAGATTGTCTTTTTCTGATCTAAATTTTTCATCTGAGGTGTTCTACAGCCTGTATGCAGATGACCTGAAAATGAGTAATCTGATTACATGTATTACAGATAGAGCATATCATATCCGCAAAAGAGCTTGACTAAACTGACCATTTGGGCTCAGGAGAATAGTATACTGATAAATATATCAAAACTAAGCATATGATATTTGGAAGACATAAATTGAAAGGTGAATAAGTAATATTGCACATGGTGATTGAAACTGTAGATTCATTTAAGGACTTGGGTATATGGATAGATCCATCTTTGAGTTTTTCTAATCATATCAACTTATTGGTTAAGGAAAGTTATAGAACTATAGGTTATATAAAAAGATTTTTTAAGTCTATGAAATCAGAAATTATGAAGTCATTGTTATTTACATTAGAATCAAATTTAAGTACGGAATAACAATATAGAAACCTAAATAAGTGTGAGTAAGCTGGGAATAGTACAGTGGAAATATACCAAGGGCATCCAGGATGTGAAAATTTAAGTCATTATGAAAGAATAAAATATCTGAACTTGTACAGTGTCTTGTACAGATATCTAAGAATAGACCTTATTCAGGTACACAGGGTATTAAGAGACAACTACCTCTGGGAATATTTGGGATTATCAAGAAGTTGCACAGAATCATCAGACAACCTATGTAGAAGAATCTATAGGAATAACAAGAGGTCTCTGAGTGATTCGCTGATGCCTGGAATAAACTACCAAATTGCATTAAAGCAAGTACTAGTTGATATTTTTAAGAACAGCCTGGACTCTTATTTTGGGAACAACTGTTTTGGTATATTGGCAGGCTAGAAAGGCATTACTGCCCATAGTTGAAATATATGTATGTCTGTATGTAATAATGAAATACTCATGTTTCTGGTGCATGCACTTTTATACACAAGTTTGTTATTATATGCATATATCTGATTTCACTGTAAAAGTGGTCCAGCATACTCTTAAGAATGTGTAATCCATGGTCGTGTGTGTGTGTGTGTGTGTGGGGGGGGTTGTGTGTATTAACTACTGGAACCTTTTTGTAGCACTGCTGCCCATGTTGTGGCTTGTACCTTTTCTGATCAAGTGTTCACTGCCACCTTGTTATGTTTCTTCCACCCCACCATCTCTTTTTTTGCAGTAGTAATTAACTTTATTCCACAGTGCTATTGGCCCAGACATAGTGGCACAAATGTCCCAGTTTCTGTTTCCCACTCTACTAAGGTTAGACTTTGGCTTCACATGACAATTTTTCATTAATGAAAGACCTCTACAGGACCTCTGCTTAGTTCAATACCTTATTGGTTCATTATCCTGCCCCAAACCCTGCCTATATACCCTTACCTTAGAAATGCTTTTCAGTAACGCTAGCACTACACAAGACACTTAGACACACACACACAAAACAGTAGACATGAGCACCACCATCTCTTTCTTACATAGCTTTTACTCTAACCATAATCTGCAAGCAGTAACACTATCACCAATGAGCATAAAATGACATATTTTCCTTATAATCAGTGTTGCAAGTAAATGTATGTAGTATAGGCTACGACAAGATAAAAGGTTAAGGCAAATGAGCTTTAAATAAACTCAATGGTACACCCCCACACACACACACACATTTTACCAGGGCTGAATCCAGCACAAGCCCAGTTCTTACTGAGGGGGAGGGGGTGCAATAAACATCAGAAAGCAACTGCTTTCCTATTGCAATTTCAAAAAAAAAAAAAAAAAACTACCCAATCCAATTTTTTTGCATCCAATCCACCTTTGCACATTATGTCAGTCTTAATTAATAACCTAGGGATTCTTGAAAAATGGAGCTAACCTGGTTATTATGAGTTTTTGGCTTCTTCCATTTCAGGTCAGTGGGTGGGGGCTTTTTCCATTTTTTTTAACTTTATTTGCATCTCGATTTATAACAAATGATTTACTTAGTTAGCCTTTTTTCTACTATATCCATATTTCATATGCTTCCAAATTTGTAACTTCTGTCTTCACTCCCTTCCCCTCTCTACCCCATTGATGCAGTAACTCTGCCTCCCCACACCAACACACTTACCAGTGGAACAGATGGTCAGGCTCAGTCAAACTTGGAGAGAGTGGTTCAGTAAATGTATGCTTCTGATGCTGTTCAAAGATAAAATCAAGGAAGAAAAACATTTTAATACAGTCAGTGCTCCTGTGTATTATCTATTTGCCACATTTTTTTACCTTGTACTATCACTCCAGAAATATTTAATTTTCTGTTAAATCACTGAGACATAGCTCTCAAATTTCCTTGATTGTACAGAATGCTCTGGATTGTTCCTCTGGTCTGTTGTGGTATATTCCTTGTAAAGACTGTGGTTTCTTGATGAGAGTTTCAAGCTTTATAATGTTCAGAAGATGCCTGCTAATGCAAGATCTGTATTTTAGCAACTTTCAACTTATACAAAGAGCTATATTATCCCAGATTTTGGGCCCTGTCCCTCATTATTTTTCATTTTGTCCCTGATTCTTGTCCTAAGCATCTGAGAGCTATGCACTGAATAAGTAATACCCGACATTTATGTTTCCTACTACTTATCCTTCTAAAACATCACAACTGATTTTGCCTCATTTTGTTGTATCCATCATCAAAATTCTGATTTTTGGTCATAGCTCTCAACCTTCCATTATATCTCCAAATGTGAAACACTAATACTCCTAATATGGAACAAATGGGAAAAATGGAACACTTATCAACGACTTCAACTAGAAAGCTTACAGGATGGGTAAAATATGTTAAACTTATAAAACGTTGTCTGTATGAAGTAATATGATTCAGTATTTTTTTTTTATAAATTCCAATATCAGAAAATTCCTAACACTGAATGTATGACAGCCTCTCTGCATGTGAAACTGTGAGGATTATGGAGTTTTTAAGACTTAAAAACGAGAAACCTTCATGAGGAACACTTGAGAGCCATGTTTCTGGCAAATCACTGAAAATTCTGGAGAATTACTTCAATGTTTCACTATAAGCTACTTGATTATGAATCTCAGCACATCTCTTGTATTTCAGTGGCCTGTAAGATGCACTTTAAATAAAGATGAGTTTCAAGTAAAGTAAGATTTATTGTTGCTCATGGTAAGTCTGTTTACAGTGTGAGAAATTTTGGTTTTGATAGCAAATGGCTTTCAATGTTATTTTTTTCAAAGTTTGTAATAACACTTTTAAGTTAAATCCAAATCTCTGTGATCACTGTAAAAGTGAAGAATGCTTCTAGAGTCAACCCCTTTCCAATATACCATCATAGTCTCTAGTAGAACATGCCTTTATATTGCCTGGAACTGCTTTACCTTGGTGGATATTACAAAAAGCAAACGCTGAAGGCAACCACCATGAAATAGTTTGTTTTGACCGGCCGTTCTTTTTTTGTCCCATCATTTGAAATAAATAGCTGATCTGCTTTTCTGAAGTAGTTAGTTCTGTCAAGATAGTACCTGAACTGCCTATGCAAATCCAGAGTATGTAGAATCCTTTCCTCCTGGTTCTGAGTATCTGGATAAAACACACTGGGAGATTAATAGTTTGATTGAAAGTAAACTCTGATACAACTTTGAGCAAAAATGAGGAATTTGTTCTTAATGAGACACTATCTTTTACAAAAGACCTGATGAGCTTCACCCACCATGAGAGGCTGTAACTCAGATACTTTTCTTACAGATGCTAAGACAATAAGAAGTGCAGTCTATCATGTGATGATCCTTAAATCAGGTTGATGAGCTTGTTCAAAGGAAGACATACTTAACTTTTCTAGAAAAATGTTAAGATCCCAGAAATGATCTAGGAGCTCTAATATGTACAGATATGTAAGTTACACTTATCATAATGAGAATGACGAGCTCTAATATGCAAAACACCTGTAAGAAGCTGTCTTAGGAAAAACAGAGAAGAACGGGGAGGATCCATGGGTAGACATATTAAAATGGCAGCCAGATGCACCTTCACATAGGAGTAAGACAAGTCTGAAGAAAAGTAACTCACACAAATATTTCAGAACCAGTGGCACATAATCCCTAATGGGACTTTGGTTATTGGCAAAGTGACAAACAGAAAATGTTTTTATTCTTGCCAACATAAGAATTCCTAATGTCAGGAATTTTTATCTCCTTTATTACCTGCTGCACAGCATCTAGAAACAGGTGCTTAAAAGATATCAAACTTGAACCACTCAGGCAGTTAGTTAAAGTTGTATCAAACTACCCCTATCTTCTGTGAATAGGTTCAGTATGTGAAGAAGCTTCTGGTAATTGCCTTTGGTCAATTCCATAAAAAGGAAGTACATATGTTGCCTGGGTCAAAAAGGAGTCACTATAATGAATTTTAGTGAACCCTTCTGAATCTTCAGAATTACCTTGGGTATGATCGGAAAGTGTGGAAATGCATAAAGTAACATTCCTGTCCACAGGAATGAAAATGTACCTGTTGAACCACAAAGCTGCTTTACCTCAAGACGTCAAGAAAGTACTGAAGACTATTTCACTCTGACTGCTGATTTCCTGCCAATGGGCTCTCTAATCAGCTTTCAGAGTTGAGGTGTGAGAGGGAGACAGAGCTTTGTGTAGCTGGCCAGTCATTACTTCCTGGGTAGGATATAATCCATATAGCTAAAAAGCTACTGCAGCAATGAGCATGACAAACATCATGGATTATAACTCTGATCTGCAGTTCTACAATGTACAGCTTATCTAAGTGTTGTACCTACTGGCTTTTACCAGAGACAGCAGTGTGTAGTCACCATATCACTCTTCACACATTAACTGGCTTGAGGAAATGTTGACTGAAAGATGATACCACTGCGCATTACATAGTTTTGGTGGCAACAAGTGGAATAATTAAACTTATTCATCACAGAAGTATCTTTCTTTGTAAAAAATGCCTAAATATAAAAAGCATTTACTTTATAATACAGCTATTCTGCAGATTTTTAGGCTAAATAACATGCCCTGGGATGTCTTAACTCTGAAGGTTTCCTCAGTAGTGAGTTTGACATAGTGGAAAACATGGTCTCTTTGGGGAAGCCATATGCAAATGTGGCAGTCTGGGGGCATGGCTAATGAAAATAAGCCATGGGTTCTCCTCAAAAAGAGCAGCAACAGTGTAATTCTCTGAATCATGACTATGGGTAGGTATCATGAAACATTTTTGTGTTTGTGTGTGCATGTGTCTTTATGACTGACTGTGGGGCTGTAGAGACATGAATGTGACTATGTCCATGCATATGTATGTTTGTGTGTGTTTTTGAATGGAGACCCTGCATGAGGTAGGTATACCAAAGCAGTCTCTGTATGTATGTGGGAACATACACGTGGGTGTGTGAGCGAATGGTTCTGTGATTGTCAGCATACCTATTTGAGCATTTTTGCTGCTGCCTGTGTGTGTGTGTGTGTGTGTGTGTGTGTGTGTGTGTGTGTGTGTGTGTGTGTGTGTGAGAGACTGCACAGGTGGGTTGGTGTGTGACTGCATTTTGCAAGGTGCCTGACCAACTGTGTTGCATAGGCAGATAGGGAGAACACTAAACCTGGCAGATCTGGCAAAAGAGTGTTTGATTCAGAGAGACAATAATTAGCTACTAATGAGGTTGCATCTCAGAGCAGCTTTACTATGTCTCCAAATCAAAGATTCTGTCTATCATGGTAATTGGTAGTCACATGTTAGAATATTATTGCTGGCAGAATGAATCTCTCTTAATACCAGAGAATGTGGAATATTGCATAATGCAACTACCCTAAATGTATCTACTTTGCTTTTAAAGTTTTCTGAATTTGAATCTTATGATTAATGTTGTAATGATTGTGAGAATAGTGACTATTGCCTGTAGCAAGTAAAACTGATGGTTTATTTTTAACCACCAAGAAAATTGTCAGGGCTGACTGGCTAGCACATAGCCTGATGCCCTCATCATATGTAGAGACTTGATCTTGTAAGAAAATGACAGTATGAGAATTTGATAACACCTATTCTATTAACCAAAATGTTCACAAGTGCTGAAGTTGCAGACTTAGAGACAGTTTCTTACAGAAAGAATTCATCCCTTATCAGCTGTAGCTTACTTACTCGTGGAAAAGCCACTGAAGTTGTCGCACTTCAGCACACTTTAAACTTGGTAGGTTTTCAAGATATCTGTCTGTATTTAAGTATCTATTTATATCTATCTACAATCATAAAACATTGATACTCTATGTACTACTAATGCATCAGAATGGCTATAAATATTTTTTTTAATGTCTTAATTTTCTAAGCCTAAAATTACCATCATGACGATTGCTTTAATTTTATCAGTATTTTTTTTTCTGTTCCTGAAATGGAATATGTTACTGTATAATACAACATGCTCTAGACATCATAAGTGAGGGTTCTGTTTTTAATTACAGTCAGTCACTGACTTTTCGGATGGCCTGTGAAAGCAGTGACAGTGTTTCTTTTTAACTACTTTGATCTGCATGTAATATAAACTCATAAAAAACTTACATGGTCTATTTACATTCTCCTCAATACAAGAGAAGTAAAATGGGCTTTGTTAAGTTTTCAAAGCTGTAATCCTTTAAAAAAATGCACTCCCTCCTTGCTATATATGAAAGTTGTCAGTTTTGTTTATTCATGGCTGACAAGAGGTGCCCCTTCAAAGTCTGTAAGGCAAAAGGCAGCTCCATGTAGTTTCTAATGCTGTGCTTTGTCTTGCAGTTACATTGATATAAACAACAATTTACTGTCCAAAATGAGATTATTTACCAGCTTGTTTGTAGAGTGTTATAGTATAACTCATCCCTCCTCATCATAGAAAGATCTATCCCCAGTTATCCTTTTGGAAAAGAGTTTTACTTTGGCTATTTATGTAAGCAATAATGTTCAATAGTATGGGGACATTAGGCAAATACTGGACTGCCTAGAAGTGCTGTGAGCCTCAACCCTTCAGCAGAAATCTGTTATTATTAAGTCTCGCATTCTACACCGGGGCATTGTAGCTTTAAAAACACAGAGTAAGCAGGCTATTTTGTAAATAGGTGTGTCTATATAAGTAGATACAGCCTGTGTGGCTGGGTATGAGGATGGTGAGGTCAAGGGCCCAAAAATACACTCAGAATATTTTCCTTTTCCTTCCTCATTTGCTTATTTTTATTTATTTATAGAATGAGCTGTTGTGTAGTTACTTAAATCTTAGGTTTGCTAAACAGCCAATGGCTAGCAAAATAACTAGTCCGTATTGTGACTGTTATTAGTGCTATCAAATGTTTTTTGCAACTAAAGATGCTTTAATTTTTTTCTTTTTCATTGGTATCATTATTTTGTTTCAGCCATGCTGTTTTACTGCTTAAAAGGCAACATTGCTTAGTTACAGGCTTCAGTACAGATGACACTGACAAATTGATGTTTGATAATATCCTACATCTCATACACGTACATTTTATTCTCATCCTTTAAATGAACCATGACCCCACCTTCGTACCCCTAGAAGTAATATAAATCTGCTAATAAAAGGTATCAATGGGCTTCTTAATCACCTACACTCAATAACACAGGGTCACATGAAATTACTTTCCTTTATTTATACAACAAGGTATAAGGTTATAATTGCATTTCCAGCAATTTTTGACACATCTGACTTGCATGTAAAAAACATACATAGGATATACTTAACCATTCTGTTTACTAGAATTTTGGTGAGAATTTCCATGTCCAATTTTTATTTGTCTTTTGAGTGAGTGACTGACTGATTGCTACTGTACGTGGACTGGACCACAGACCATTTTCAGTCATGACCTCTTGTAGTAATTGAAAACATACAAATAGAAAGCAGAAAGAATGTACATGTGTTAAAAACACATGAACATTACATGAGTGTAGCTATATACAAGAAGTAACACACTAAGAATTACATAACAATAACACTTATCTATCCAAGCCTTGTACAGACTATTTGTGGGTAAATTGTCTTGAGAGCTTCAGTGGGTTTATTAGGACACATTTGCAAGCGGTGTCTAGCAAAAGGTGTGATCTTAATATTCAGAAGGTCAGCTTATCGATTCAAGGTACAGTAATGTTCCACCTTACTATCTGCAACGATCATGTGCGCACAGTTAATGTTCATCATTATGTGCATATTGTTGGAAGCTGGAGATACATTTTGGAGTAATGAAAATCTGAACTATTCTAATATATGTAACAGCTCAAGTTTACCAAGTATCACTTTACCTCTTTGGTCAATAGTGTACTAATTCTATGACAGGTCTTCAAGAGAGTATCTACTTTGTCCAGCACTGTGTTAGTGAGTTTGGAGACAAGTGTGGACCCAACCATATGCCAATATAGTTCTACTGCATAACAACATTTAAATTACCTTTCTTTGGTTAGTAATGGTTCAGTAGCTTATTTGGACTCTCATAAATCATTTGAGGGTTCTGAAAAAGAATGGTCTGTTTTTCTTTTCTTTAAGTTGATACCAAGTTCCATGGCTGTAAACTAATCTAACTTACTCAAATGAAGTAAAAGTGCTTCACAGGTGATGCTGGGAGATATATCTGAGGATCACATAGCCAGACCCCCCCAACATGAAAACTGAGGTCTAAGTTTTGGAAAGAGTAGAATGCATTAACAATGGTTGTGACAGGACTCAGTCTAACAAATATCCACGAGGAACCAGTGGAGACTGTAAACTCATTGACAGAGAGTATTGTTTACTAGTACTTTGTAGATATGATGCTGGTGAACTGGTTCAGCTCGTTTCCTTTAACACAGCATATCATAAGCTTAGAAAAGAGGATGCAGTACTATACAGAATCAAATGACTTTAGTGAGTGTGAGTCGGGCAGTCAGCATACTTATTATAAAGCTCATAGTTGTCCAAGAAGAACTTCAAGTGATCTGACACAGACTTATTCTTCCCATTAGAAAGTGAAGCCAGTAATGACACAAATAGGTCTGTATGATTGCCCATGATGTGAAGACCCCTGTTTTGGTAGTGGCATCATTGCAGACTCTTTCTATTCTTTACAAATGGACCAGAACATTCAGCAAAGTAAACCAGATCCATGGAAGTATACCCACTTATCTTTTTAACAATGTGTTCACTTATTTCCAATCTAAAGTTGAAAGTTGTGTCATATTAAGCATGAATCTACGTTTGATCCATATACAGTCAATTGTTAAAGATATCAATGCTCACTTTAGAAGAACTTATAAATCTACATTTGGTCCATATACAGTCAGTTGTTAAAGATATCAACGCTCACTTTAGAAGAAGTTATATGATAACTACAAGTGGTCAAGGCCATTTGTAGTGCCTTACTGAGTTGTAAACCATTGGTCACAATCATTTAAAAGATGAAGTAAACAAAATATTAGTTTTAGCCAACACTGGAATTACAACTCTGAAGTCAAACAGATATGGAACAGGGTAGGTCTCACCAGTTTTACCATAGCTACATGAACATATCACTCTTAGTTTCCGAGTATCCTTGAAGTCTGGTCATTGTTTTCTGTCTGTCATTTGTGATGTTGTGTTAGTTACACAGTGTTGCTTCACTGAGGTATGGAAACAATGACTGGTGCTCAGTGAATGTGATTTCACTGAGTGGTATATCACTTTTAATTCATTCCCTTTGGTACAACTCTTTTGAGTGCATACTTTTAACTCCCAGTGGGTGTGGCTTGAGCCTTTAAAAAATGAAGTACTCATTGACAGAGGTCAAATATTAACACAGTTGTGTTTGCCATCATGTATGCTTCAAGATAAAATATTCTTCTGATACCTTATAGGTAGCATTGTTTTTGGAATTATTAATGCAAATATGAACAAGCAATAATTGATGCCTAGAGGAACAATAGGAGGTAACTGCAGAAACACCTGGAAGTGCACTTGACTGTAATGAGTTTTAAGAGACCCTTATTTACAGAAAGTGCAATAAGCTTTGCACCTTTTCATATACTAGCCTGTTTCGATAATTACAAGTCATAAGACTTTGAATTGTTATGCAGTCTTGAAAGGCATGCCATTAAGAATGATAGTTAAGACGCTTTTTCATTGTTTGGGGTTGGTTACTCACAGTAAAAAATGAACTCTATGAAGGATACTTTGCTTGCTGATTTATTGTTTAGGAGTTTTTTTTCTTCAATAGATGGTGAGAGTTAGCCAGTAACCTAGCTTCTGATTAACTTTCTTGTGATGTCCCCCTAATATTTGTCCTATAAAGGCAGAAGTAAGTTTGGCATGAATTCATGAATTAAAAAGCTTGTGTTAAGACCTATCTGATTTATGACAATAGACCAGCCTGTTACTAGCCATTGCTAATAGTAAAGAACATGCACTATATGTAATATCTTGATTATGCATCTGAAAACAGGTAGGAATGACGAATGAAGGGGAGGGTAGTATGAATGGAGCAGATAGCCTGCCTATACAGTTAGTTCATTTAGTAGTGTGATAAACCTACAATTAATACCCAGTAATGCACCATATCTGACTTTAGTTTAAGGGATATAATGGCCTCATTTATTTCTTTTACCATATCCTCCTCTTAATAGATCCACCACCACATGTCTTTTATTAAGAGACCATGTACTTTTACACTATTTAATAACATTCATTCATGAGTCCTTGGAGCTCTGGTACCTTGCTTGTCACAGGGATTTTAACTGTTCCTATAAATTTTCCCTATCAGCTGGGGAATATCCTATAGCCTATGACTCTCCTTCCCTACCTCTGTCAATTCATGCATGTCTCTCATTCATGGATCCTTCCAAAAGGTTTTGGAAAACTGCAGAATTCTTCCTTAATGTCTTCTTCTTTCCATATTAACCTAACATGAGAAGCCAGTGTCTTAAAGTGAAAAAATGCTGTTTAACTTTTTTTTAACTCTGTAAACTAATAACTCTGCTTAATCAAACCTGGGCATGTTACTTTTTTTCAGCCTATGTGACTTGCCTGGCATTTAGCAACCCCACCCTGCCCCAAAGAATCCTAACCTTATTTTATGTTATACTTACTTTACCTACTAATTGTGTTTATCTAACTAGTGATTTGCCGACATTGTTGCAGAACCTAATTTCTACCTGTAAATGTACCCTGTATGACTTGCAGCCATTGTTTCTACTTTAGTTGATTGGTGTCAGCAATTTTTGTAACGGTGCTCAATATTTGTCATCACAATTTCACTATGTTTTATAAGGACTGAATGCTTATTTTATTAGCATAGCTCTTTACAACTGGCTTTAAATAAGCTAGAAAGGTAACCTAAACTGTAGAAGTCTCATATCACTATTTGGCCCCTTCATTCTCAAAAAGAGTTTGTCAGAATGTAAAGTAAGTGCTTGTTAAAATTTATGTTCAATTTAAAGTGCTTGTGAGGTTTGAAGATATTTTTTCAAACTATTTCCTGCCTTATCCTTATTTATCAGTGATCCTTTGTTGTTCTGGTATTAAAAATCTGTTTTTTGAAAGATTAATATCCTTAATTTGTAAGTGTGTTAACATAATAGTACTGATTTTTTTCCTTCTGAGAGTTTCTGTTTAAGGTGAGAAGCCAAGTGGGTGGATCATAGCAACTGTATTACAGAAATTACTTACAATTTCAGTGCATTTACTGGTGGCAGTATTCTGTTGCATATAGTTCATCCCATAGTGATTTAATTGGATCTATACTGAACCATGAACACATAATTTTTTTCTTTCTCTTCTTTAACAGCTTTACTGGAAACATCGCTAAAGCATGCACACAGCAAGCTCATCTAGTAGGCAGCCTGAGTCCAGTCAATCTACCCCCAATTTATTTAGGACAAACTGTGTATCACCTCTGGCCTTGTGCTTTAAGTGTTAGGGGAATCCAGTCTTTTGCATATATTTTAGCCTGCATAGCGACTAGTTTGAAGACAAATGCTTCAGTGTCCTAGTTTGTAAGCAATAGCCTTATAATCGGAAAACCCTCTTTCACTAACATCCTGCTGGTTGGTTTTACTCTCTACTTTCCAACAGACACTGACATTTACTCATACTCCTCTTACTCAAACTATTTCTTTCTTTTATATTTTCTTCACTTCTTTTAGACTTGTTCTTACCATTACTTATATCCTCCTGTTTTTCTTTAGTGGAACTGCATGCCTTCAAGAAAGTCATCCTTGGTCTCCCACCTTCCTTTGTTATTTCTCCATGCCCAAGACAGTTATTAAAGCACTTTCAGCTCAGAACTAGTATTTGTATACAGTCAACTTTGACTCTGCACTCAACTGTCTCTTTAGTCTGTTTTTATTTTGTTTTAAAGTGTTTCTGCAAGCAAATAAATATGTATGTAGCAGTGAAATATGCAGTTTGAACACCAGTATGTGGGCTATATTTTTATGTTAAATTACAAATATTAAGGCAGCCTAAAACAAAGAACTTTGTCCACTATAACAGATCCATTTTTAGACCACAGCAGTCCCACTGGTACTTTTTCTTTTAACTGTCCATTGTCTCTCCTTCCTTAAGTTTATTTCTCTTCTTGTGTAACCACTGAGTCCTGAGCCAGTAATTTTCTACAGCTGCACTACTGCATTCTGGCTTACTTTTTCTCATTGTTTAGTTGATCTGTGGGGTTGGCCTTTGGAGTTTGCATTACAAAGTCCATAGAAACCTGTTTACGTTATACAATTGTTCAAACAGTCAAGTGCATTTTTTTACTGTTATCATCATTAGTTAGGTCAAGGTGATATTGGGTTAACTCTCCTACTAAAACTGTGTCATAGAGCAACAAAATAAAGAATTTCATCTACTAGCTCACAGGCCTTTTAAATTGCATTGTTCCTGTTACTTACCTCTCTCAGCAGATTTGTGGCTGTTTAAGTTCAGTCACTGATTTTTTTTGTATATCTCTTTGCCAAGTTTTCAGCTGGCTTTGTTTGCCCTCACTAACTCTTGGGCTCACTCCACTCCCCTACCCAACCCCAAATTCTCACCCACCCCTTCATACTCTACATTTATACTTCCATAGCACCACCCACATATTCCTCAAACCAATACCAGCAGTTCCCTCCAGAATAAATCAATGGAATTGCTCCCAATAGTAACACCCACTCATTTCTGCCCAAGACTCTCTCTCAAACTGTCTTAATCCTTGACCCTATAGCTATCACGTTACATCTCTACAACCCAGTACCCTCCTAATATTTTCTAATTCTTATTTACAACAAATATAAAACCCAAGTTAAATAAGATACTCCTAACTCTACTAGCCTTTATCAGCAATTATCAAAACCACCTCCTTTAGATGCTTATATCAACATCTAACCATCTTGCCTTTCTCCATAACACCCTATCTCTACAAACAAACTATATATGATTTATTTATCTATAAATATCTCAAACCTAAGTATTCAAATGTACAATCAAATGCCAAACCAAGACCAAAATATAACTGGTCACACTATTCCCTCTGTAAATTTGTGGAGATATTTATTCCAAATCAGGTCCCATTGTTCATAAAACCATCCATTCCAACTCCAAAATAAACCAGTCACCTAATATATCTCAGCAAAAAACAGAACCCAAACTTACCTTAATAAATATGAACCTAAGAATTATGTGCAATAAAATCCATGACATACATGCCTACCTTGCCATATCTCCTGTTGTAGTCATAGCTAATCTGGTTAAAAAAAGAAATAAAGGATAATGAGACCTCCCCACCCTTGATACAATATACTCAGGCATGGAAGACAAAGCAAGTGTGCAGGTGGTGAAGCAATCATCTATAAAAATTCCCTATCACCTTACTTCTACAGGAAATACCCACATTTAACAATGCTGAACTTCTAATAACACTCTGAAAAATCAACAATAGGAAAACTATATGTTTAATAGCAATTTATATACCACCAGGGAATAGCACTGATACTGCTGAATGCATCCTGTATTGGATATCCCAACAAATTAACTGTGAAGCTATAATACTTGGAGACTTAAATATAGACTGGCAATTCATAAATTCCACTACCCACATGGAATTCATAAACGTGTTCATCTTCAGACAATTAATATCCATAATACTAGAATCAATAAAACTTCAGGGAGACACTCAATAATAGAATGGATTCTTACAAACAAACCAGATAAACTGAAAAAATGTAGGCTGTCTCTCAGATAGCATAAGTGACCCCATTCCAACATATGCCATTAGAAGTCTCCATAACCTAGAAAAACATATTATCTATACTCAATTACAAAATGCAATCAATTTCATCAAAGATATTTTCAGTGAAACACTAAACAATATAACTGGAATGTACTTAGAACAATGCCACTAGATACTACTGTAGAACACTTTAGTAACATATTCTTACACACCTTAAATTATCTAGTACCAGTACGTAAACAGTAAAGTCCAACCCTGCACCATGGCTGACAAAAGAAACAAAAAAAAATCAAGACAAAAAAGGATAAAGCCTGGAAAAATTGGTATAAAAATAGAACTCAAAATGTTTTTTAGCAATTTAGACAGCTTAGAAACCTTGCAAAACTCCATGTCAAACAGGATAAGCAAAGATACTATACCAATCTACAAGACAAACATAAAAACAACCCAAAACTTTTTGGACTTCACTAAATAAACTACTACACCCTGGCAAGACCACCACTCCCTCTCAAAAAACAGACAATACAACAGAGTATCTCCACTCAGCTTAATTCCTACTTTATACAATCAATACTATCCCTCTTAGACAACAATATATCTATCCCCTCTCTCTCTATCCCTATCCAATCAGAACCAACCACAGCTCTTCAATTTTAGTCCAGTACCTATCTCACTCATAAGGACATTGATCCTTACCCTAGCAGCTGATGACATCCCTGCACTCACTAACTCACCTTCCTAATCTCTATCCTTCTTAACAGATCAGTATCCGAAGACACCATCCCACCAATCTGGAAAACCTCCTATATCAACCCCCTCCACAAAGGTGGAACATCCACCGACCTCACCAACTATCACCTCCTTGCCATCCTGCCCCCACTAGCAAAAATACTTGAAAAATGCATTCACCACCAACTTATGCCTTATCTACTCAATAACCAACTTCTGTCTCCCACCCAACATGGATTTCACCCCACCTACAGCACCACCACAGCCCTACTCTCTTTTACTAACCTCATCAACCAAAACAGACACTTAGGCAAGCTAACATCTTCCATATTTCTGGACCTGTCAAAAGCCTTTGACATGGTCAACCATCTTAAACTACTACATTCCCTTACTGATCTTGGCCTTAGTAATCATGCATTAGGCTGGTTTCAGAACTAACTACAAGGTAGACAACAAGCAGTTCAATGGGACAACAACCTATCCTCACTGCAACCCATCATCATAGGAGTCCCACAAGGGTCCATTCTAGGTCCCCTTCTATTCTTCATTTTCACCAATAATCTCCACAGCATCTGCCAAGATACAACTCTTATTCAATATGCTGATGACTCAACACTAGTCTGCTCAGCCAATGATCCTCAGGAACTCTTCTCTATCACCCAAAATGTCTTCCAAACTACTGAAACCTGGTTTCTCAAGAAAAACCTATTACTATACCCCCAAAAGACCAAACTGCTCCTATTCAAACCAGACAAATCTACCACAATACCCAACTCATTTAATATTGTCTCCAGAGATGGGACTATCATCTCACCAGATACTAATACTAAACTGCTAGGTGTGACCATTGACAACAACCTCAAACTTGATCAACATATAAATCAAATCATCAAAAACATCCACAGAAAACTGGGATCTCTTTATAAAAATAAACCATTTCTAACCCAACCTGCCAGAATAACCTATGCCGTACCTATCTTCCCCAACCTACCCAAAACCAAAATTGCCAAACTCAACAGCTGCTACGATCAAATTGCTAAATTTGCCACTGGTGCCCCCTACCATGCACACCACTGTCACCCATTAAAACAACTTAATTGGCTTGAATTTCTGAATTTCCTATCCTTCCATCAGCTTTCCTTTGCCCATAAACTCCTACTACTTCCAGATAAAACTCTGCACTCTCCAACCTACTAAATCTGCAGACCAATCCCAGACAACTTTGCTCTAGTGACAAAAAAACTAATCAAGTTGACCAAAAGCAATAATGCAGCAGATGACTCCCTCTTCCCTAACTACATAGGCAAAATGTGGAACTCCCTACCTTCTGCTGTTACCTCAGCTGACTCAAAAGTTACATTTAAAAGACTACTCAAAGAACACCTAAAAGTCTCATGGATATGCACCTGCTCCCCTCCCGGCTGCCCTATCCAACCACCCTCACTTTCTTCCCCTTCTCTTTCTCCCTGTCTCAACCATTCCATTAAGGAGAATCATATTTCCTTCTATTCTTCTTTAAAACTATCTTAACCTCCAGCCTCCCTTTATCCCCATCCCCTCATCAGACTCCTTAACTAGTACCTACTGAGTTAAACTGGGTACTAAAACACCAATATGCTACTCTCTAACAAATGTCTATATTATTTTTTTGCTCTACATCCTTATATCTCCTTTTACCTTGCTTCCTCACTTAAACCTTACAACCTAACTCGGTTGTTGCACCTGCTAATACTCACCTTAACAAGCCAAAAATACACAAATTCCAAATTGGAACACAACTTCTAGACACAAAAGCTAACCCAATCATCTTGACTTACCTCCTCTTACCTATGTTTTGTCTTATCCAATTCTACAATTGTAAAGATCTGTACATTCTATGTAACTATTGTAATTTTAAAACTTCCTAATTATCTAACTTTGCTAAGCTTTGCATTAGCTATGAAAATTTTCATGCTATGCATTCACCTTATACTTGTCTTATCCAATTCTAAAACTGTAAAGATCTGTACATTTTATGTAACTATTGTAATTTTAAAACTTCCTAATCATCTACGTATGCTAAGCTTTGTATTACCTATGAAAATTTGCATGCTATGTATTCATCTTATACTTGTTTGCTATATGATTTTTGGAGCTTTTCTCCCCGGGCCTCCACTGAAAATGGGCATGTATTCATTCAGACTTTCCTGGTCAAGAAATATAAAATAAATAAATTAAACTAGAACCTACTTCTGTAGCTGTAGACCAGCTACCATCAGACTACCTAAAAATGGCTGCAGAAGTCATAGCCTTCCCTGTGTCAATACTAATAGGAACATAGCACAATGATTTGTCCCATCACTGTGGAAAAATCCTACATCATATCACTGCACAAAGGTGGGACATCTGCAGAGTTTAATAACTGCAGACCAATAGCAATTCTCTTCCCCCACTCCAAAATATTAGAGAAATGCATCCATATTCAGCTGATGCAATACCTAACCTTAAATAATCTGCTCTCAAAAACACAACATGGCTTTAGGCCACAGCACAGCAATATTACTACATTTTACCAATATAATAAACCAACACAGAAACAATGGCCTGCTTGTGTCCATCATGTTCTTAGACTTGTCAAAGGCATTTGATACCATTTTGCACCAGCAGCTGCTCATTTGAGTCTCGTCAATAGGACTTTCACAATATTCCTTGTTGTGGTTTTTTAGTTAACTATCTGGAAGGCAACAAGCCTACTCAGCCTTTCAACTGGTCACTACAGGTGTCCCTCAGGGCTCTATCCTGGGTCCTCTCCTATTTAATATCTTTATTAATGACCTCCATACCTCCACTCACCATGTTAGTTTAGTTCAGTATGTAGACGACTCAGCATTAATATGTGCAACCTCAACAATTAATAAGCTCTAAGGCATTGCCCAAAAATCTTTCTCCTCTGTAGAAACCTGGCTCAAAGAATCAAACCTCCTACTCAACCCGAAGAAAACTAAGATAATACTTTTTACCTCAATACGTTGCCAAAATCAAAAGCAATTTTTACCATAAAGTCAGTAACTAATAATGTCATTGAAACTATAACTCACAGTAAACTTCTAGGCATTATAATAGATGACGATCTCAAATATGACCAGCATATACTACACACCATTAAATCTACTCACCAGAAATTAGGGTATCTTTATAGGATCAATATGATTCCTTACAGATACTGCAAGAAAAACTCTAGCCACCACCTTCTAATTTCTGACTCTCTTATATGCCGCTCCGATCCTAACAAACTTAAACAATACTCAAAGAAAGAAACTTTGTTCCTGTTACAATAAAGTAGCTACTTTGCCACCATTCTCTTTCATAGGACCCACCATTATCATAGCTTAAAGCCATTAAACTGGCTTGAACTACAGAACTACCTAACATATTCACAACTAACTACAGCATACAAATGCATTCATCATCCAGAAAAATGCCCTGTACTACATAACTTATTACTGACCTACTGTCTCGCAAGGGACCTCCTCTGAAGCAACAAATTCTTATTACTTACAAATAAGTCAAATCATGTTCAGGAGACTCACTCTACTCCCAATACCTTGCTAAACTCTGGAATAGTATCCCCACTCAAATAAAACTCTCTGACAAACTCAGTAGTTTTAAACCACTGCTTAAACACCATCTTAACCAATCCTGGTCCTGTATATGCTCATCTCAAGTTGAGACTTAGTGTTCACTGTATGATGCTCTCCAAATATTCTCCTTAAACAGAATACACTCAACCTCTCACTGAAATGACAAAACAATTTTTATACAGAACTGCTGCCCGTACCATCCACTAAGTTGCATGTGAGCTTTCTCATTAGTAACTTCCACCTTTGTAAAATCTTAGAATGTATAAATTTAACTACTGTTTGTGAATAAATATAAATAGAAATGTAACTTCTCTGTATTTAACTGGAACTTAGTATAATGCAATGCAAGCAAATGGAGCTTTTCTCCCTGGGCCTCCTCTGAAAATGGGTAATACCCAGTGGACTTTCCCAGTAAACAAAGTCAAACAAGCAAATAAATAAATAATAAATATTTTCTCACTTCATGACTTCTTTTCTCAATTTACTGGGGCTCAAATATGTATAATACTCCCTCTTTATTCCATGTGCATGCAGAATAACAAGCCTTTTAATGACCTCCACAAATCATTTTTTAATGTTACAGGAGAGGCCATTGTTCCACAATAGCTTCCATATGCATATGTCTTATATCTCCTACCTGTCCTTAAAGCTGGGTTCCACCGACTTTCATTCTCCGATAGCTCAATGGCATGCCCAAAAGCAGACAAATAAATACATACATTAACATGAAGGTGACAATACAGACCCTTCATCATCCAGAATACTTCTGAAAGAAAGCAAATGAATTGAGGTCTAAATGGAAATTAATCATACTTGTAGGGATACCTGGCTTGTGTCATCTTGTAAACTGTACCTCTCTGTGGTATCAGGCCTTCAAGGGTTCTAGTTGGTGGTGCAGAGCTACTGCCTACAAAAGTTATCTTCTACAAGCCCAGTGTGATTTGTTGTCCATCCTCACTCTGTCCAAATCAGGACATAGCAACAATTAAAATCCTCCCAGAGAGCCAGCATATCCTCTGCCATCATACAAAGCATCCTACTCGCTATGTTCTTGCTAACAATGCACCATGTCTATTAGAGAAGTAAATAATTAGCATGCCCACTGGTGTTACCTATTTTCTCTATCTATATAGTTATTGAGCTATCTATTTTTGTTTTATTCACTTATTAACTAAATTAGTAACTGGTTCAGGGAAATTTAAAACCATGACCTGAGCCATTTAGCATACAAAAACATCTAAATGTGGATACATATCGATATAATGCATATTATACTAATAAAAATATTTTTTTTTACTCTAAGCAATAGTAACTTAAAAATAAAAAAAATAAAAGTAAGAATCTCCACAAATGAACAGGTAGACTCAAAAATGTTGTGAAATTATTTAAAACACTCTCTCAGCATCATAAATTTATTTAAAGCATTCTCTTAATCACCAAGCAAACACAAGTGCTTACTAATAGAGTTTTATATCAAGTGAACAGATGAAAACACTAATTTATTACATTTTTGATTCTACTTGCTCATTTGCAGTCAGTCATTTCATTATTTCATTTCTATTTTACAGTATATTTTTTTTGCTTGGTCCATTTCAGTCAACAATGCAGGTATGTGTATCTGTGTGTGTATATATATATATATATATATATATATATATATATATATATATATATATATATATATATATATATATATATATATATATATATATATATATGGTTCCCTATCAGAAGCCTGAAACACTATAAGCCTGAAAATCAAAATCCTGAAACCAAAAGCCTGAAAATTCAAAATCCTGAAAACCCAAAATCCTGAAACTCAAAATCCTGAAAACACAAAATGGACATACTGACGTCATTGTGGCTTTGCTATTGTTAGCCCTGTGGTGTTAGGTCATGCGTTGGTTTCAGGTGAGTGTGTGGTTGGTTTTATGTTAGGGTTAGGGGCGGTTTAAGTGAGTTAGGGTTAGGGCGCAGGTTAGGCATGTATGCAATAGTGACAAATATTGGGGTTAGGGGCGGTTTAAGTGAGTTAGGGTTAGGGCGCAGGTCAGGTGAGTGTGCAATATTGATGGACCTTAGGGTTAGGGTTAGGGTCAGGGTCAGTTGGTAGATATTAGTGTCTTTATAGTGACATATTAGCATTATTTGTGTTTTCAGGATTTTGAGTTTCAGGATTTTGGGTTTTCGGGATTTTGAATTTTCAGGCTTTTGGTTACAGGATTTTGATTTTCAAGCTTATAGTGTTTCAGGCTTCTGATAGGGAACCATATATATATATTATGTGTGTGTGTATACAAAATAAGTTAATAAAAATAATGTAGGCATTACATCATATCATCATATGCATTGATGTTATATTATGTGTGTATAAATGTAAATTGAATGTAGTCCAGACATTGTGAACAAAAAGTGCTTTTGAAGCACATACATTTATAAAGCTCCTGGATATGATTATTTAGTTTCTTCTGAAAATCATGAAGATACAGACAATTCTAAATATTGTATGGTAAACTGATGTTGTTGTGACTACCTTAGTAAAAGCTTTTTTTCATATAACCAAAGCAGGGTGCTTATAAGAAGGAAGGTGCCCTGGATACTGGACCTAAGAATGTAGGTTATAGTTCTGTTTTTAACTTGGTTGCAAGTGGTAGGCAATAATTGTGAAAAAGTTACTTGTATATATGGGAGGTAAGAATTAATGTGTCTTGGCTGTTACTTGTAACTACTTAGTTTTCAAACAATACATTAATGTTCTCTGGAGCTGCCAGGTAAGAGGAAAAGAGGAAGGCCTAAGATAAGATTTATGGATGTGGTGAGAGAGTACATGCAGGTGGTTGGTGTGACACAGCAATATGCAGAGAACAGGAAGAAATCGAAACAGATGATCCGCTGTGGCGACCCCTAATGGGAACAGCTGAAAGAGAAGAAGATTAATGTTCTCTGCTAACTAAATGAATCTACAAATGTTGTTGACTGTTATTTGAAGGGCTTTGATCTTTTCAGATGAGTTCATTTGGCATAATGGTTAAGGTATTTTTCTCCCATGTACAAGGTACAAAGTTTGATCCCGACCACTGTCCAATGCTTGCATAGAGTTTAAATGCTCTCCCTGGGTCTCTGTGTGGTTCCATCCACCTTCCAAAAATAGTGCTTCCATCTCATATTCACCTAAGAATGCAGCTGTGGGCAGCAGCACAGACTTTAGATAGTGTCCTATAAGGAAGAGTTGTACAGATCAACTGTTTTGGGCATCAGTTCTAGTGAGTAGTATCCTCAGCACTGGAGAACATGGATGACAGATTGTAGACAGTGTCAAGGCTAGCCACTTGACAGTGTAAAAATTTGCTCCAGGTGATTCAGTAGTGTTGACTAATGTCACCAAATGGGCATGGGTATTTGCCAATAATAAGAGGGTTGAGGATCTGGCCTCCTCTGACCTATGCTAGGGATCCATGCTAATGGTGGGAGGGTGTATGTGTCCCTATTGGCTAGTGTGTGTCTGCCATAAAGCCCAACAACCCTGGATCAATAAGCTACTGGCCATCTACTGTCCGGCTGTCCAGTTAGGTTACATGGGATAATAGCTCTAGTGAAAGCTGGATGTAAAACCAATCAACTTGCCAAACACAAACTAAGAATTGCTACACTCATTGTAGGTTCACTAATAGGATGCAGCTTGGAAGTGGATGACATGATGGTAAGGAGGAGGCTGGACATCCTATGCATCCAGGAGACAAGATGAAAGGGCAGTGCAGCACAGCCACTTGACTTTGGGTCCAGAGTCTACTACACAGGAGGAGGACAAGCTAGAAATGATGTGGGAACTGTGGTGAGGGAGAGGCTTCAGAAGATAGCAAGGGATGTCATCAGACTTAGAAAAGACTCATGGCACTATAATCTCAGCCAGGACGGCGATAGTGAGGAAAGAGTGCATTCAGGCAGCATTTGCAGGATCTTCTAGATGAAGTAGGAAAACATGAATTTATGTTGATAATGAGTGACTTGAATGCATATATCAGGACAGACAGAACAGGATATGAGGACAGCCTTGCTTCACGTGGGGTGGAGTGACAGGAATAAAGAAGGAAAGACCATTCTAGATTTTTGTCTGGCAGATGGCGTGATGGTGATCAACACATGGTTCAGTGAGAGAGACAATCACAAGATCACATACAGGAGTGGCCAGCATGCAACTCAGGTAGATTTTCTCTTAGCGAGGAAGGAGCACTGGGGTAGAATCGGTGATTGCAAAGTTATTTCTAGTGAAACAGTCAGCCCACAGCGTAAAGCACTGATTGCTACAAATCAGCTGCAAGCAGTGTTCAGAGAAGGCCCTAAGGTTAACAGAGACTAGGCTGAAGAACTGGAAGTTGACTAGAGAAAAAGTACAAGAGTTCAACGAATTACTCAGGGCTCTAGCACCTCAGGAAAAATCGGAAATAAGTGAAGTTGAAGAAGAATGGCAGTGTCTCAAAACAGCATGTGTGAGGACTGCAGAACAGGTATGTGGCAGACCCAAGATTGGAAATAAAGTACACAAGGAAAGCTGGTGATGGAATGTAGAAGTCCAGGAAATCATCAAAAGAAAGAAGAAATGCAGGAAAAGGGGGGAAATCAAAAAGGCAGATCAAGCAAAGAAGGAATATTGGTTGGCTAACAAAGAAGCTAAGAGAAGAGTGCAATAGCAAAGAACAAGGCATCAGAGATACTCTACCAGTTTCTGGGAAGTGACCCAGTAGATGGCACAAAAAACTTTATCAGCTTGCAAGGCAAAGATAAAGACAATAGTCAGACAGACACCCGTCATAAAGGATATTAGTAATAATGTGCTCACCAGCCCACAGGAAATCAAATGCAGATGGAAGGATTACTTTCAGCAGCTTCTGAATGAGGAAAACTCAGCAGAAACTGTATTGCCTACAACAGAGCCTATGATGAGAGAAGAGGAGGCGCCCACCATGGAGATAAGAACAGCACAAATGAAAATGATATCAGGAAAAACAGCAGGTTCACATGAGGTCACAGCAGGTATGATCAAGTTGCAGGTTCACATGAGGTCACAGCAGGTATGATCAAGTTGCAGGTTCACATGAGGTCACAGCAGGTATGATCAAGTTGCAGGTTCACATGAGGTCACAGCAGGTATGATCAAGTTGCAGGTTCACATGAGGTCACAGCAGGTATGATCAAGTTGCAGGTTCACATGAGGTCACAGCAGGTATGATCAAGTTGCAGGTTCACATGAGGTCACAGCAGGTATGATCAAGTTGCAGGTTCACATGAGGTCACAGCAGGTATGATCAAGTTGCAGGTTCACATGAGGTCACAGCAGGTATGATCAAGTTGCAGGTTCACATGAGGTCACAGCAGGTATGATCAAGTTGCAGGTTCACATGAGGTCACAGCAGGTATGATCAAGTTGCAGGTTCACATGAGGTCACAGCAGGTATGATCAAGTTGCAGGTTCACATGAGGTCACAGCAGGTATGATCAAGTTGTTGGCTGGAAAAGGGGTGAAATGATTCCAGAGGGTACTCAAAGCAGTATGGGAAGAAAGGTGTATTCCAGATTATTTGAGAATAAGCATACTAGTGTCAGTGTACAAGGGCAGAGGGGACATCCACAACTGTGAGGAGTACAGAGCTATCAAACTCTGGTCGCATTGCATAACATTTCTGGAGCAGGTGATTGATAAATAAATATGCAGAGTACTAGAAAATAAGCTAGGAGTTGAGCAGAATGCAGCACAACTGACCCAATATTTGCAGTGAGACAGATAGTTGAAAATAAATTAGAGATGATGAAAGAGTTCAACAGGGCATTCCCGGACTTGGAGAAATCATATGACAAGGTCCTAAGAAAACTGATTTGGGCAATTTTCTGGTGGCTCGAAATCCAACAAACATTGGAAAATTAGTGCAGGCTACATACAAGGACCCAATGACTCAAGTATGAACAGTGTTTGGTCTCACAGAGTGGTTCCAGTGGGAGTGGGTGCATATCAGGGTTCAGCTCTGAGCCCACTGCTGTTCACAATGGTGATGGACTACATTAGCAAACAGATTGTAAGGGACACATCAACAGAATTGCTGTATGCAGAGGATGTGGCATTGCAGGCAGACTCTGAACAAGACCTTCAACAAAGGATGGGGGAATGGAATGCAAAATTGAGGGCACATGGAATGAAACTGAGAACAGATAAGACAGTTGTGATGGCAGCAAATGCAGGAAATCAGAAAAAGATGAACATTGAGATATAAGGGGAAATAGTGGAACAGGTTAACAGCTTCAAGAATCTCGGAGGCTTGTTTAAGGAGAGGGGAATTCTAAATGAGGAGGTCAAAACTAGAATGTGAGGGGCTGCAGCCAAGTGACACAGACTGGCAGGAGTAGTGTATGACAGAAAACTGGAAAGAAGCTGAAAAGTAAGGTGTACAAAACAGTGGTGCGACCAGTACTAGTCTATGGTACAGAAACCTGGCAGTAAAGGTAGAGCGACTGAGGAAGCTACAGGTGATGCAGATGAAGTGCGTGCCTGAGATGGGTGGTAAGATGCACACTGTGGGACAGACAAAGAACTGAGGACATTAAAGCAGAAGTCAAAGTAGCTTCAATTGCAGAGAAGGTCAAGCAGAACAGACTACGGTAGGTTGGGCACATCTGCAGAAAAGCAGAAGACAATCTGGCGAAGAAGATTGGGACAGACAGGAAGGAGGCATACAGGAAAGAGTTGGATGGATTGTGTAAGAGAAGACTTGTGACAGTCAGGCATGTCTGCCAAAGAAGGTAGGAGTGTGGCATTGAATCGAGAGTGATGCTGACAGCTGATATGACACCCTGACCTGATGTAGATAATGGGAATAAGGGGATTGATGATGATGATGATGATTCAGTATGACAATGGAAAGAGTATATCTGGTAGCAGGATGACAGCATTAGCTACTACTGCTTTTCTGGATTTGAAAGTGGGGAGAACTGGGGGGCAGGACACTTGTAACATTGCATGCACATTATTGCAGTTCAGTTGCATGTGATGATTAATGTCAAGGTTCTGATCAAACCAGATACCGAGGTATCTCTGCTTACTAAATTAATGGATAGATATTCCTAATAGATTTTTTACAGTGATTTTGGAGATGCTTAATAGATTCTGAGAAGTGTTAATGTGAATTATACAGGTTTTGGAACACTTGTCTGCACATTTTTATTTGCTATTCAATTCCTGGATTTAAAGTTTTGTTGGTTGCATTCCCTAGGTGGTTAATAGAGGCAAGTGAATGGAGTATGATAAAGGAAATCAACATACATAATGCAGTCTAAATTGTCAATATAAAAAACAATGTATTAATAAATAGTAAGAACAGCAGACAGCCCCGTGAGGTCCTAGCTGTGAAAGTACCTCTGGCTGACCATGTTACGGCTAAAGATTATTTGGATAGTTCAGTTTATCTTGAAGTCTATAAAATGTGGCAGTTCAGAGTCCCCCTACCTATAATGCCATATTCCAACAAGCATGTATAATCCACAGCTTCAAGGGGCCTTGTGATATCTATAAAATGCCCAGCCATAGGGTGGTCTTTTCTGAAGCTGAGATGACTAATTGATGCTATGGTGCTGAAGCCATGCCCATACTCATTTACAGGTCAGAGAGAATTTCATATTGTTTATATGATTATATTGTCACTTATATAGAATTGTCTCCAGCATTATATCAAGTGGACAGATAGCTGCAATGAAATGACAGTCATTAATGGAGGAGGGTTATTTTACTTCAGGCATTTGTGTGGACTGTGTCTGCTTGAAGCTATGTGTCATAATGCCTCTTGTAAGTGTGAAGTTAAACATATGAGTAAGCAGTTTACTGATGATGGAGTTTGTTAGATTTTAGGAATTTGTTATGGTACTGTTTGGGTGTGGGAGTTTTCTTGGGATCGATCTTATTAACATTTTTTGACTTCCTTGTATGAGATAACACAGGCATGGAGAGTTGGAATTGTAGTTTTATAATCTCCACTGTCATCACCTTATTCTGTTTGTAAATCACTTCTGCTGGCCAAGGAGGCAGCCCAACACACAATTCCAACCCCCACTTCTTTTTAGAGATTAATAGTAGGAATGCCCACCTTGTCTAAAAGGAATGGAACAGATGAGACAAAATGGAGCATAGACAGCAGGTATAGAAGAAGAAGCAGCAATTAGTTAAAATTAAACATCCTATTCCTTAAACTTCAAGAAGAAGCAAATAGATAAAAGGTAACACTATGTCCCCTAAATGTTCAGCCTGTAGCAAGATTACATTCCACCTAGCTATTCGATTGCTATAGCAGATGGGTTATTTCAACTTAATACACACCGACTCTACTACGTCATGCAAGAAGACATTCATAAGCACAAAGAACCCTAAGGTAGCTTCTGAAAGTAGGCCTCTTATCCCCACTTCAACAGATATCGCTGATACAAAAATTAGTACAATAGAAAATGTAGCATGTCTAGCTCTATGACACAATTAACAATACCTCGACCAATATTCTAAGAACCATGTAACCAGTCAATGCCATCTGCTTGACAGCATCAGTGGATTGGGCAAATCCATTATTCCAAACTCTGCCTCCTTAACCATACTCCATGAAAGGGGAAACAGTCTAATGGGACAAAAAAATCATCTTCTACTCTTCTAATTATTGTTGAGACAGTACCTATGGTACCAATGAAGCACAAACCCAAACATGTTCTTGTTAATTTAATAGGTAGGCTAAGCCGCAGGCTTTCCTACCAAACATACTGCATCCCAAATTTAGTGAGTTGTAGTTACATTTCATTATGCCAACTCCTTGTCCAGTTATTTATGTATGTATGCATGTATGTATGTATGTATGAATGCATGTATGCATGTATGTATGTATTAATGTATGTATGTATATATGTATGTATGTATGAATGCATGTATGTATGTATGAATGCATGTATGTATGTATGTATGTATGAAAGCATGCATGAATGTATGTATGTATGTATGAATGCATGTATGTATGTATGTATGTATGTATGAATGAGTGCATGTATGTATGTATGTATGTATGTATGAATGCATGTATTTTTCTATTTAATATTGGTTAACTGGGTAGAATTCCAATGAGCCAATGACCCCTTTTCAGGACAGGCCTGGTCAGCTAATAGTAGAATGATATATAGAGAATATAAGCAAATAATAATAAAAAACTTAAGCAGAATCAGGCAACTAACATAAACAAGTCTGCACTAAATATAGTACATTAGTTACAGTGGGTTGTAACAAAAACAGCCTGCAATTCACAGGCATATGGAGAATAAAAGGAGAAAGACAAATGATGCAGCTTGAGACAGATTAAGATTTTATTTAAATTTAGACTAATTATATTTAATTATATCACTGTATTATTGTTACCATTTTCTTTATTTTCTTTATACCCGATATATCAACATACACAGTGTACATGGGCTCTATATGATTCTATTAAATTTACAATTACAAGAATTGATACAACTGTATTATACTAGAATTAACTGGAACCAACTGAAATGAGACTGGAGTGAAAGCCTTTATCTGTTAATTACCTAAACTTGTGCTGAACAGGTGTCACACTCTCCTTTACAGGCCAAGTCTTTTTGTAATTTCTCAATAAAGTCTGCAAACACTGTAGTTCAGTTAAAAATACTATATTAGAGATTATCTGAATACTGTCTTCAATAACAGTGCTGATAAACATTAGCCACCTGTAGAAATTCTGGAATGCTGGATAACGATAACAGTGCTGGTAAATATAACCAAAGTTTCTGCATGTATATTCTGATTCTCCTGAATAATATTAACTAAAATGGTCTTTTTCTCCTGAATAGTATGGATATTTGGCCTGACTTCTGTACTCAGGCTCAGGTGTATACACAATAAAGACCTTTTTACATATCAGTCCAAAAGCTAACTTACTGATTTCACTGACTGTGTCTGAAGTATATCCTAGTAATACCAAAACCCTGTAATGGTTTACATGCATCTACAGACTTTGTTTCCAAGCCTTATCTTGCATGTGCTTCACAGTCTATTCATTATCTAGCATTCCATTGCAACTATACATATCTTTCCCTTGAGAAAGGAACATTCTATATTTCTGCACATCTCATGGTTAGCCAGCAAGATTATCTTTTCCTTTCTAAAGAACTCTTTTTCCCTGAAACTGAATGCAAACATGAAAACACAAGTCTGACTCTATAGTTTCAGGGCTATTATTCTATCTTAATGTACTATAGTGAACTTACTAAGAATACCCTCAGTCTAACTGTTCCTCCTGAGGTTCCTGACAAAAGTTACAGGGACCCTCTTTTGTAGTTGCCTTATATCTGTATTATGAACTAATGTAATCTGGTTTGAATATATGGGCTCTATGCCACCTTACTCATAATCTGCAGATATGTCCTTATAGATACTGATATAATTTATGGTCTGAAAGGTACTATTAGCTATTATACAATGACTCCCTATTACTATTCGAAAATGTGCACGCTGATTGGCCCAGCACAACCAGCATGCCCGTTGTAAATCCCACAATATACCAATGGAAAAAGGTCTGGTCGCCTGGACTTTTTCCCATTGGTATAAAGTGCCCCAAAACCTTTTTTTTTTTTTACAATTAAAAAAAAAAAAAAGGAAAGAAAACGGAACAGCGGAGACTTTCTTTTCTCCCTTGCTTCCATTTCAAAGCATTGATGTACTGGGTATGCATGGGAACACAAGTCCCATACACATGCACAGTACATCAAAATGAAGAAGAAGTATACCACAACTGGCGGAAGAACAGTAATCTGCCATTATATAAAGACATTATTTAAGAAAAGTAAGTATTTTTTTTCTTAAATAATGTCATTGTATAATAGCGATAACTGACTCCATGGTTATGGTATATTGAAGATTTACCCATGGCTGCCTTTGTTTAACCACTCGGTCTTCGCCCTCGTGATTAAATCACACCAACCATGGGTAAATCTTCAATATACCACACCATGTCACTAGTTATTGCTTTAATACCTCCAGCTACTTGACTAAGTTACATAATTCCCAAATAGCTTTAACGGCTCCATATGCAGGAAATATACCTATTCTAGCAATTACCCCATTACCTAGATCCATAGTCTTTAGAGTCTTTGAGTGTAAGTTCTGATGCATATGTGATATATCTAAAAACTGCACATTATTATAAAAATCAGCATCTTTTAATTTTGTGGTTTCTAAAACTAATTAGGCCAGGTAATTTTTTTTAACCCTGCTGTTCCAGAAACAGCATGAAGAAAATGCCAAACACATCCTCAACCTGTCTCTGTGAGTCTTCAGTTAAGTTGGAGTATGAACTGTTAACCCTGCCTATTTTTCTTCCCTATCTCTGTGTGCTATAATGCTAAAATTACACTGTCTATTGCCTATGTTTTTTTACCTTATGAAATGGCACCTTATTTTACCATGATGTCTCTCTCTTATAGCAAATGAAACCTTTTTGTGTTGTCCATAGATTTAAATCCTCAACTAGTGAACTATTTAGTCCATTTTCTTTTTTATTGCATAGTCTATCAAGCATGATGGCTATTTTCTGAAGACTAATTGAAATTGGCACTAGAATGATGCTTTTAAAACTGGTCTTGAAGCATAATCACCATATATTGTATGAACTTGTGTCTATAAATTTTCAGCTAGATTTGTTAATAATTCTATTTATCTTTTTAATTTCTGTGTGTTGTAATAGATGTCTGCCTCCTAAATCTGTCTCAAATATGCCACAAATATTTATGAGCTATAATAGTTTACTAAAACCTATGTTGTCTGTATTTCAGGTCTATACCTTTGCATTTTCTGTCATTGTCCTTTTAATTTTCTAACTAATGTACAATGATTAAAGTGAACTGTAATTTGTAAATTAATTAACAGATTAAGCCTGCCCTGTCATGCCTTGAGTATATTGAATAACCATCACTACCTATTATTTAGATAAATAATAACAACAACCTATTATTTAGATAACTCATTTTAATAAGCCTGTCACAAATAACTCTTGTCACCTCACCCCAAAAACTAATGACCGAATCATGTGAAATGTGCTGTAACTGCATGTTGTAACTGAGTATGAATGCTGCAATCTGAAGTCTGACTGAAATGCACTACAATGAACACAACTGAGCATGAATGTCACATTCTGAAAATAAACTGAAATTTGCATTAATGTTAAATTCTGAAATTTGAATGAAATGGACTATGTTGTTGATGTTTGTCTTTTGGCTTTTTCCCTGTAAGGGGTTGCCACAGCGGCACTCCGGTCTGCTAATGATTGGCAGTAGATTTTTATGAAATGCTGAGGTGCCAGCTCAACGCCCAACCTTCAATGAAGACATGCCCATTTATGCATGCATGTCTTTTGAATGCTACCCAACCATGGGGAGGACATGCAGACTCCACACAGAAGGCACTCCCAAGTCATGCCTAGAATCGAATGGGAGAACCTCTTGAAATGTACTATACTGAATGCATAACTGAGTATGAATGTCATATTCTGAATCTTAACTGAAAACCACACCAAAGTAATACATATTTAAACTGAACATTTTAAACAGCTGTGCATATTCTGGAAACTAACCAAACCAATACTAAAGAAATACCTCCTGCCTGTGTCACCTAAACACAGACAAAGGCAAAACTGAAAATTGGTAAATGATATATTCTGGAAACTAAACTATTAGTAAATTTTTCTATCAGGATTGTCTAAACATAGATACAACCATTAACTGAAACCTAGTACTGCTATACAAATGTCCAAAAACATGAGAACATTTACATACCTGCTTTAACTCTAATTTACATAAATGCACATCTGTTGTACACACTTTTTTTATTTGACTTGTGCACCACAACTCCTGGCAAGTTCAAGCCCCACTCTGCATTGACCCAGTCACTGCTGAGGTATTGGAGGCTGTTTTCAAGTGTCCTTTTCTGTGTCCCGGCCTTTCAAACCTCCCCTTTTCAATCTCTTGTGCAAGGTTGGGTGGCTGATGTTTTTAACTGTATTTTAAAATCAATCTGAAAAATCAATCCGGGAATTATTTTAAATAACATTTTCAGCTTTAGAAATTAAAAAAAGATAGCATTGTTTGTTGCCCTGTCATTACCTACACTTTTCTGCATGAAATAAACATAAATTCTTGCAAGTCTGTGAGCAAACTGACAATGTACTACAGTGAAATGAAAAGGCTGCAATGGAAACTTTAGTGGTATTGTTTGTTCTGTCATAACCTCAAAGGAAACTAAAGTAGTAATCTAACACTATATTAATATGTCAACATTTTTTTTCATTTCTGCACCTCTATAAAATTAATCTTAACTGTTGAACTTTTTACGTTTACTCTAGTGGCCCTCAAGACCTAACATACTGTTCTGTGTGTGAAACTCCACCCTCTGTCTTAACATAGCCATTCCTTTAGCTGACATCATTTAACTTTCAGCACTACTGAATGCTATGAGGATTAAATAGAACTGTAATTGCATCAACTGTCACTAAAACTATTAAACTGATCTTTACTATACTGTTTGTACTGTCTTTAATTCAGCTCACTGAGCTGGCTTGTAATCTGATAAAATGCACTTTCTGCATGAAATATATACAATCTTTATATAGTACATACTGATCGAATTCTGGAAGTTTACTTTTCTGTCCTTTATACAAGTATATGAAGTTTGTTCATATAGTATACACATTTATTACTAGAGTTGAACTGATCTAATTCTAGAACTTTACTTGTCTGTCCTTTACACAAGTTTAACATAGGATTTGAACCTGTGGCATTAATGGCACATATTATTTATGATGCACTCTTTTCTTGGAAGAGAGCCGAACTTTTAACTGTACTGTCACTTCTAAAATGTAGCACTGACTTTAAATTTTACATTCTGTAAACTAGCAAAACATAATGTAATATATATGAATGCCTTTTTGTCTCTGTATCAAGATATTATTTATGCATTGCAACACTTTACTATCATAAAACAATGTCTGCTAAACAAAACAATAACACAAAAAATTCATTTGCCAAATCTGTAACTGTAAACCCCTTAATTCTGTATATTAACTTGCCTATCATTTCTTGTATACCCTGCACAAACTGCTACCCTTTTTTCTCACTGGCCACACCCAATGTGTCTTTCTGAGTACTTCAGCTGTGTCAGTTAAAATGGAATTTATTTTATCTTTAACCCATAAAACTGCATGTTCCTGTCATAACCAGTTCTTCGAATTCTGTACATTTGCACATTCTACTGCATACAAATTATTATGTGTCATCTGTGCTCACTACTGTGCATTCAGTAGCAGTTTTATTTTTCCATAAAACCTTGTTGCTGAAGTCAAACAACATACAACTCTGATGACATGTCCCATACCTAGTACAGAGCTGTTACACATCGAACCATTAGCTGCTGGAATCTTTGACCCTTTAAATTCTGACAAAACTACATTTGTGTTCTTTAATAAAGGCTATTTGTAACTGAAGTTGATTTGTCTGTGTTATCAGTACATTTTTCCATAATTTTTCTGTAAACAATGAAATATTGTCATTTCTTTCAACCTTAAACAATGACAGATAAATGTTCTGGTTTGGTGCTGGATTGCCACAGCATTTATAGTTCTTTTTTATAGAACCAGCAACAACACTGACTTGAGCTATGGGATGTGCTTCTCCTCTACTTTGCTCTGAAATCTGTATATCATTTATGATACTTTATCAGACTGATGAAAATCTTCACTTTGATCCCTATTATCCCCCCTCTGTGCAATATTTGCACCGGCTTTTGGAAACAAGCTAGAATTTATGACATTCTGAATATCTATATTTGAAATAATGTGAACTTGTAACATTGCAAATCTTTGCTTTATGTTTGGTTGGGAAATCTGCAAGCCACACACATTGTGTTTACATGTGTATTTAACATACTGCTACTTAACTCTGTACTTTGAATTACATGTAAACTAGAATTTATTGCATTCTGAATATTTGTATTTGAAATTGTACTGCAGCTTAACTCTATATCTTGAATTACATTGCTGTAGCATTTACACTGATGTATGAAGACTGTAAACAAGAACTACTGACAGAAGCTGACTCTTTCTGTGAATCATGAGATGGTGTGTCTGTTGCAGTGCACTTCTGTGATGTAACCCCTTTGTGTCTGGAAAGATGTGACATTTTCTGAACTAATAAACTTTAACTTTAAATAAATATTGCTGGAACACAGTTTTTAGATTGTTTTACCCAATTTTTAACTTTAAACCATACATTTACTGGTGTAAGCTGTAGAAGTATTACATGACATGTTTATACAAAAGGTATGCAAGTGACTTTTACTGATGCAGTTAAACTTTTCTGAACTTTTTTAGCTACATAACTTTTTGACTCTGGAAGAACATGTCCTGTCATCTACAGCTTTTTAAATTTTTTCTTGCTTCTTGGCTGTGTGATGTCACACTGGAAACTTGAAAGTTTGTGGAGATGGTGAAGTACATTGCTGTTAACTGGCGAATGTCTTTTTATTTTCTGAAGGAACATTGCTGAAGGTTGAAGATTTTCTGAAATAGTGCTGGTCTGTTGATGTACTTTTAAGCTTTTCCTGAAGTAGTGTTTAAACACTGGTGCTCTGCAGTCTGTCTAATAGCTGCAATTACTCTACATAGGAAGTATTTGTTGTGACTGTCTTCTGTAAGATGATTATTTTTGGAATATCAGTGGTGTCTTACTGAAAGATCTGCTCTGTAAGGAGTAACTGTAGTGTCACTGGCTGCAGCCTTATTCTGTATGGAGTTTGCAGTCTCCAGTTGGGAAAAACACTGGTGTGCTGTTGAAAAAAAAAGTCTGCTAGGAAACTTTTGCTGTAGTTACTGATAGACTGAAAAAAAGAGCTACTGTGAATACAACTGTTTCTGCTGAAGTTCTGAAGAAGTATCCTGAATGAACACTGGTACATGTAGTCTGGCTATTGATAAGTTTGCTTTGAATGAAATACTGCTCTTCTGTATATTGCTTTGCAGATCACATGTAGTCTGGCTGCTGATGCAAGGTTGGTATGGGGTTTTGGGACTTTATTTAACTGTAGCCCCCCCCCATCGATGGTAGGCTTGCCATTGTAAGAACTGATAAGAATGTATTATACTGGAAAGAACTGAAATGAGACTAGAATGAAAGTCTTTATCTGTTAATTACCGAAACTAGTGCTAAACAGGTGCCAGTCTCTCCTCTACGGGCCAAGTCTTTTTGTACTTTCTCAATAAAGTCTGCAAACACTTTAGTTTTGTTAATAATGCTTTATTAGATGTTACAATTATCCAAATACTGTCTTCAATAACAGTGCTGATAAACAATAGCAGTCTGCAGAAATTCTGGAATGCTGGATACCAATAACAGTGCTGATACATATATCCAAAGTTTCTGCATGTATATTCTGATTCTCCAGAATAATAATAAGTAAAACAGTCTTTTCCTCCTGAATAGTATGGATATTTGGTCTGACTTCTGTACTCAGGCTCGAGTGTCTGTACAATAAAGACCCTTTTACATATAAGTTCAAAAGCTAATTTACTGACTTCAGTGACTGTGTCTGAAGTATATCTGAGTAATACCAAAACCCTATAATGTTTTACAAGCCTCTATAGCCTTGGATTCCAAGCCTTGGCTTGCATGTGCCTCACAGTCTATTCTTTATCTAAAATTCTGTTGCAAGTACACACATCTTTCCCTTGAGAAAGGAACATTCTGTATTTCTGCACATCTCATGATTTTTCCTTTCTAACAAACTGTCTTTCCCTGAAACTGAATGCATACATGAAAATACAAGTCTGAGTCTATATTTTCAGGCCTATTATTCTACCTTAATGTAGTACAGTTAACTCAATAAGTATACCCACAGTCTAACAACAATAACAAAATTCTCATCTCCAATGCTAATTGTCTAAAGAGGATCTGCCAATTAGCATAATGACAAGAATATAAGAGTCAGAGACAAGGTAAAGCTGCACCAAGGAGCACCTCACTAATAGCTGATTGCCATGTCTCAGAATGCAATGTTGCACTGTCAGACCAAACTGTGTTAGCATCCTCCTTAACAACCCACACACTGTTATTGCACGGCCACTTCCCAACATATGTGTATGCACGCACACGCACACACACACACACACACACACACACACACACACACACACACACACACACACACACACACACACACACACACACACACACACATCCGTCTATCTACAAATAAGCACATGCACACATGCTCATACTCACTGAATCACATACATGCACATCCACCCAGCTTCAATATTCTTATCTCTTCCAGTGTGAAAACACATACACAAACACATGCACATATATCCACCCAGCTGCCAACAAGCACCTGCACACATACTCACATTCACTGTGCCACACATGCACACATCCTCGCAGCTTCAATATACTTACCTCTTCCAGTCCTGCACACATGCTCATACACACTGAACCATATACACACATGCACACACATATATCCACCCAGCTTCAGTATTCTTACCTCTTCCAGTGTGACAACCCACAGACACACACACACACACACACACACACACACACACACACACACACACACACACACACACACACACACACGCACATCCAGCTTCAAGATACTTACCTTTTCCAATGTTAAAACACACACACACACACACACACACACACACACACACACACACACACACACACACACACACACAGCTGTAAACAAGCACTTGCAAACATGTTCACACTCACAGAACCATACACACACACACACACACACACACACAGACACACACACACACACACACACACACACACACACACACACACACACACACACACACACACACACACACACACACCTTACCTACACTTCATTGTTATAAATCACAAAGCAGGCTGGTGTTACAAGAAACAAGGATAAAATTTATTCTTAAGCGCTTTTGTCACAGATTACAGTTGACTTCTTCAGAAAAAACAGAGTGCCTCCACCCATTTCCTTAAATTCTCATTACAAACACATTCCAAACCAATTTGTAAAACCACCATAGGCATTTAAAGGTACAGACTCCCTATTTGCTCCACAATTATACATGCAAGATAAAAACAAACTAACTATAAAACATGATTCAACATGTACTTTAAACTTAGTACCTTTAAATGGCTATGGTGTTTTTTACAAATTGGTTTGGAATGTGTTTGTAATGAGTATTTAAGGAGTGGGGTGGAGGCACTCTGTTTTTTCTGAAGAAGTCAACTGTAATCTGTGACGAAAGCACTTAAGAATAAATTTTATCCTTGTTTCTTGTAACACCAGCCTGCTTTGTGATTTCTCAGTTTGTGTTACTTGGTTGGGTATTTAGTATGGATTCTTCCACACGGAGCGGAGGTGGTACCAGGGACAAGCATAATGAACTTACTACAGCCATCAATAAATTGACTGAACTTATTGGTTCTCTTAACACTCACATATCGGGCCTGGGTCAGAAAATTGACCATTTGGTCAACAAAGTTGTTCCATCAAAACCAGCCCTGATTATTGGTTCCCAAGACTCCCTTTTTACTATTCCATTAGGGCAAGGAAGCCCCAACCAATGAGAAAATGCCAGTACTAAGGTAGCGTTTGCTGTTACATAACTAGGTATTCCGTTTCTTCGGGGTTACAGCAATGGAGGACCCAGAAGGAGCAGAACCCTTGTTTGTTCAGTGATGCCATCCAAATGTTGAATTTATCAGAATGGATTAACAGGGACAGTATGGGCTTTGTTCATAACGGCAACCATCAGAATACCCAAGGTACTGCTGACTTTATGTTTAAAAATCTTGAAAAAGAATGTCTCAAGTTGAAAAAGATTCAAATTGAAAACCAATATTTGAGAGAATGTCTTAGGCATGAACAAGTGCCTAAAGGACTTAGATACTGGCGTTTTCCTTATGGCTTAAATTTCATCAGTGATTTACATAAAGATCTGGTTGTTTTATTGAATCGCCAGGGATGTGAACTGTTACAATTGCTGGCTAATGACAATGAGAAAAAATGTCTTGTTTTACAAGATGTTGTGAACAAATTAGATGATAGTATTAAGAATGATGTTAATTTTTCTAACAAGCTCAATGAATACAATACTATTTTTGTAAATATTGACAAGGTTATGGACAAAATTAAAGAAAAGAAGAATAAGAAATTGTTAAGGGATGCTAAAGATTACGAAAGTGGTGTAGCTTATCCCTTAAGTGTAAATGGTCATGTCAACAATGGTACCACTAACTCTAACAACAATAATGATGTTGTTATTGATGAGGGTATGGTTGAATCTGAGTATCAAGGTGAGAATAACCCCGGTCTCATCCCTTTAGGCCCACCCCTGAGAAGGTCAGAGAGAATTCGGCAGCAAAATCGCCAGGTCAGGAGGCTTTCAAACATGATATACCAGGGCGAACAACATTCTCATCCCCCACAGTACCAACAAGAGGGGGGGGGATGGGAGAACTGGCACTGAATACCAGTTTGTCACCTGATAGTATGAATGGTGAAGTGGAAATCATTGAAAATGACCATCATGACTTCAAAATTTACAATTTGAGCAGCACCCTGGTTACTAAAAAATGGGTCAACCTCTTTCAGAAGTGCCTTAATTTTGTGCCTTTGAGGAAATTTAATTTAGAAAAAACATTGCTTGACTTAATGCTGTTTACCAGGAAATTGAATTTTAATGTGACTCTGGGTGACGGCAATCAGGTACACAATACTGCTGAGACATGTAGAAAAGCCAGTGTAGCAAATCCCCCTTTATGTACTTCAATTCAACTGTTTCAAAGTATATGCTCGAATGACATCAGAGACCTCGCTAGGAAAAAATCTTGCACCATACCACATAACCTTACTCAGAAGGAAACCTCCTTACTTAATAGTATATCAAACAACAAAACCATCCGGGTCATGAAACCGGACAAGGGAGGAAGATTAGTGGTTATGGACCAAGAGAGATACTCTGACAGTATGTTAAGTCACTTATTGGGGGAAGGGTACCAGCAGGTTTCCTGGAATGAACTCAATATTGCATACAGTCATGTTGATATAGTCCTCATGGATTTACTTTTGAAGAACCAAATTTCAGAAGTAGAATTCAACTACTGTATGCAAAAGCACCCGAGGATTCCCACTATTTTCAGGATCCCTAAGATCCACAAGAATATCTCGTACCCACCCTTAAGACCAATTGAGGATGTAAAAGGATCTAAGACTTTCCCAATAGCTAAGTTCTTAGACATACAGTTAAAGAACTGTTTAAGTTCTTTTTCACATATCATCAGGGACTCCTGGGATTGTCTCAAAAAAATAAAACAGGAATACTTTGGCAATGACATTATTTTTTCCACTATAGATGTGAAGGATTTATTTAATGTAATACCTCACACAGAAGGAGTGGATATGTTTTATGATTTTCTATGTCAGCATACCAATTTTTCACATACCAAAATTTTGACTCTGAGAACTTTGGTGGAACTTGTTTTGGAGAATAGTTTTGTAATCTATGAGGGTCAATTGTTCAAACAGAGTACAGGTGTGGCTATGGGTGCAGCCTGTGCCCCAGTTTTTGCGAACATAGTCCTGACTCAGTGGGAACTTTCCATAGTTTTTCCATCTACAGGGATGTCATGGTGTAAGTTTTATGGATGCTACCTTGATGACATCCTGATTTTATGGAAAGGTAACCACGACCAGTTGGATGAATTTTTTTTGTTCCTCAGTTCTAGCACTACATTTCTGGAATTCACTATGGAAACTCATGTTGATTCCATCAGTTACCTGGACATCAGGATTAGCAAGGATTATACCTCTGTACAATTTTATTCTACCATATATCGAAAACCAACCTATTCGAACTCCCTTCTTCATTATGAGAGCGGGCATCCTGTACATCAGAAACGCTCCCTGGTTAAGGGGCAGGGAGTGAGGCTGGCTTGCATGACTAGCAGGATCAATGATTTTTATGCAGAAAGGGAAGTTTTATTGAATATGTTGGTATAAAGAGGTTATCCTGAGCAATTTGTGTTACCTCTTCTTGATGAAGTGACTAGGAAGAGACTTGAGGGACATTTTTATCCCTTACTAGGGATTGACATCTCCACATTGTGTGCTCCTGGATTCATCCTCTGGTCATTTTCACCATGGTTTTATATTAACTTACACCCCTCAGTTCCCACTGATTCGGGAAATTGTCTACAAGAACTGGTTTATTTTGGCAGGAGACAATGCCGTAAGAGAGAGAGTAGGGGAAGCCCCTGTGGTAGTGTACAGAAAGGACACCAGTGTTAAAAATATCTTAGAGAGGAGGAAAGGTGTCAATATGGCTGAAGCATTAGGGAGAATGTCCAAATACAAGCAGTGTACTCACTGCAAGTATATTTTGGAAGATGACAGTGTTTTTCTTAATGGATATGGATGGGTGAAATTTCAGTATAAGTACAACTGTAGCAGTAAGAAGGTCATATATGCTGGTATTTGTCAGAAGTGTGCCTGTTTTTATATAGGCAAGACCAAAAATGCCTTTCGTACATGTATTTACCAGCATTTATATGACATTAGGAAAATGAACCTAAAAAATTAACTGGCCAAGCACGTCAATACCTACCCAGGTCACAATTTTAAATTCACAGTTCTTGAACAGCTGACTATGGATGAGAGAGGAGGTCCTATGGATTACTGGCTTAAATACAAAGAACTGTTATGGCAATTAAGGGTCAACGCCGATATTTTTCCAGGGTTGAATGAAATGGTTTCAATAACCAGCTTTTTGAGGTTAAAAGCTGATTTTTTTTATCTATTTTTTTTTAATCTAATTGTTGATTTTTTCCTCTAATTGTTGATTTTTTATTCAATTGTTCACTTTATGATTTTTGTCAAAATACTAAGTTTAAAGTACATGTTGAATCATGTTTTATAGTTAGTTTGTTTTTATCTTGCATGTATAATTGTGGAGAAAATAGGGAGTCTGTACCTTTAAATGCCTATGGTGGTTTTTACAAATTGGTTTTGAATGTGTTTGTAATGAGTATTTAAGGAGTGGGGTGGAGGCACTCTGTTTTTTCTGAAGAAGTCAACTGTAATCTGTGATGAAAGGGCTTAAGAATAAATTTTATCCTTGTTCCTTGTAACACCAGCCTGCTTTGTGATTTCTCAGTTTGTGTTACTTGGTTGGGTACACTTCATTGTTGTGTATTACATCATCTGTCTTTTAATAAAAAAATGAATGCCAAGGTTGATTAAACTGCAATGTGTTGTACTGAGTGAGATGGCAGTGTACGTTTGGTGGATTTTCCCTTTCTTCTCTACTGAATTAGACTGTGAAGTTGGTCTATATAATTTAGAGGGAATGCAGTGGTGAATGGGGTCTTGCAAAAATAATTTTCTTGTGATTTTAAATGGCTTTTGAATGACTTTTTCTGAAATTGAATTTTAAGAAAAGTGTAACTCGAGTAATGTTAACTCATTGGGACATAAGTAACCCCTCCAACACACACATACCCATGCAGCTGCATTCATGGCCTTACATACATACACATTCATGCATGCACATAGTCATACACATGCACACATACTCACATGGGATACATTCAGAATGCTGAATGTTCTTAATGTTGAATCTCAAAAGCTTAATCAGAAAATATCAAAACCCAAAACATCAATATATGTATAGTTATCGGGGGGATGCATAGAATTTGTTTTCCTTACTTTTTTATTTTTGGAGTTTTGAGGTCCCTTATTTTGGTTTCGATATTCAGGATGTTTGACGTTCTGAATGCATTCGACTCACACGAAAGGCTTTGCATTGTCCAACTGTACTTGCACTATGAATGACAAACTTAGCCATAGGCTTATTCAGTGAGACTGTTCTATGCAATATTGTTAGTGCCAGCATAAAGCAATAGTAGGAGAATGATTTCGGAATCACTATGTCTTACTGGGTTGTGTAAAACTTTGGAATTAAGGAATTCACAGGGAGGTAAGACTTTCTGGATTCCAGGGTGAATCCTGTAATGGTGAAGTGAAAAAGGTCAAAAAATATGCTTACTCTGGATGTAAAACTGAGAATAACATTGAAAAGACTTGAAAGTTATTTCAAAATAAAATATGCATAAAGTAACAGAATCAAAGTAAGACAGCATTTTTAGAGGGGGATATAACCACATCCCAATCCCACAATGTAAAGTGTTGTTTGCACACCACAGACTTCAATATAGTTACTCTTGGAATACACAGTCTCAAGGATGGAAGTTTGTCTACAGGTCTTTTCACCAGTTATGCTTTGTCATATAACAAATGTCTCTAAGGAAAGTGCACATGGAAATGAATCAGGAAGATGTGGTGGGGGATGATGTGAGAGAGAATGGAATATAGCCAGGCTTGGCACAAGCTTGCTGCATATAGCAGCTAGATTTAACATATGTCCTACTCTGTGTTGGAAGACATTTCCAGAGTGAAGAGTGATAATGAGAGCTCATGGAGTCCTTGAACAGAGCTTCTGTTCCATGCATATTTATAAGATGAGGGTTGCTGGACTTGAAGTGCTGTTAAGGGAGTATATCATTCCAAGAGCTTGGCAATACAGTACAGTTTATCTTCCAAAAGAGTTAGAGCACAAAGTAAATTTGATGGAGTGCAAGAACTCTAATTTTTGTAAGGGTGTAGCATCTCATTTTGAATTAAATTACATTTCAGTAAGTGTACACAATGTGACCATTTGCTTTCTTCTGTTTTTCTCGTCATTATATACACTCTTAGATTTAGTCAGAAATGGGGGCATCTTGATGCACTTGGACAAGGGAAGGGAAGTTTATATTTGTCTAGTCTGCCAACAGTGTGTGTGTGTGTGTGTGTGTGTGTGTGTGTGTGTGTGTGTGTGTGTGTGTGTGTGTGTATATGAATGTAGGGTGAGGAGACTGATATAACTGTGTAAGTGCTTCAGCTTGAATAAGGCAATTCCGAAACTGATAAAGAATGCAAAAAAGGATTATGAAGTACGTAGAAAGGTAGTGTGTGTGTGTGTGTGTGTGTGTGTGTGTGTGTGTGTGTGTGTGTGTGTGTGTGTGTAGTGTTGTCATTGAGCTAGTTTGTACCTATCTAAATTGTGTGCAGGTAGCACTGCGGATAGCATTGCTGCCTACAACAAGAGGCTCAATCATTCAGTTCTAAGATGGGGTGTCTTCTGTGAATGTCCTTCCTGTATTTGTATGGGTTTTCTCATCCCATCCCAGTGACATGCAGTTGGCAGGTAGATGACTCTAAAGTGATCACAGGTCTACATGCAGTCTATATGTGATATAAAGGAAAAGCCTGACAACCTGCTTCTATTCCTTTCTTGGCTAGTAAACTGTGTGAATGGCAGTGATTGTTTTAGGGGTCAGATTATACTAGAGAGATGGATGAATAATGGTCACAGATTATTTACTTACTCATCTATCTTTGTTAATCAGGTTAGTCCCACTAGACTAGTGGCCTCTTTGCAGGGGAGACTTGAGATGGTATTTGTACTACTAGGAGAAATTTGGCCAGGACATCTGGGAACTTTGTCTGCTTTTTTTTGATAAGTGCTGTGAATCCTTTTTACATCCACTTGAGCTATGACCAACTCAAGCAGATGAAACCTCAGTTTAACAGCTCATCTGAAAGAAGGCACACTCAGCAGTGCAGCACCCCCCTAATGCTACACTGTGAGGTCAGAATTCCAATCATCTGGAGACGGAAAAGAACCCGCAGTCTTCTCTTCCAATACAAATGGGGATAATAAGCCAGTGGTACATGTGGACAGTAAAGTAGTGTTTGTACATGTTCCTGTATAAGTTATGTTTATATTTTATATCTGAGATGTGTAAATAGCAACTGTAGAGTATTTTACTTTTGGTCAAGTTCTTTGGGTCTTTGTATTATATATGTTTTTCTGTTCCTGAAATTCACATAGATTCCACAAAAAATATGGACCAAAACATCTTTATAGCATTTTTCATGTTTTCTGAAAAGTTTTCTTGAGGAAACTGCAAAAGTTGGCTCCACCAATGTTTCTTAAAAAGGTTAAAATGTGCTTTTCTATGAAAAGTATCACACAGTTACCCTTAGTCACACTGGAACCTACTGATTATATTCAAATGTAATCACTGCTGCAGTCATAAAAACAGAGATCTCTGATGCAGATGAAGGGCTTAATCTAGCCAGAGCTTCAGAGCGCATTCCCCTTCATTCTTTTGATCTCTCAACTTCCAGATATCTCCATATCCCAGCATAAAGGAAGATGGCATGGATGGTCATCTTCTGTTTTCTCTTGCCCTGTTATAGCTTATCCAGATCATAAACCCAGAATGCATTCCAGGGAAAATTAAATTCTATGAGACACAGTATGCAGTAATGTAAGACCCTTCATCCTTTACTAGGCTAATAGTGAAAGAGGACAGGTAGGCTTGTATGATAACGGGACAAAGGAAATAAACTGATGCGCTACTCCAAAGTACAATTTACTAGCTGTTAAACGGGGATGGAGGAAGGGAAACTAGACTATAGCACTGACTTCACTCAAACTTCTACAGGTAAGCTGATAACACACCTGTACTATGCTGTTTGTAAAAGTCATTATTGCATTCATAACTTCAGGAAAGACACCAAAAGTCTTCTACACCTGTCTCTTGGGTAATTGGTACCCCTGAGGGTATGGAAAGCAAGACACTTTTTAGGATTACTTTGGTGAACCTTGCTCTACACCTAGACATAATGCCTAACTGTAGTGCATGCAGCAGGTGTGAACCAATGACCATATAGCAGCTTGTAAGATGTCTTTTGTTGAGACTCCTTTTTAGAATGCTCCAGTGGTAGTTGCGCCCCTTGTAGACTGAGATCTTATCTTGCTAAGTAAATGCCTGGCATGGAATTTGTGGTAAAAAGTAATACTGCAGTAGATCCATTTGGAGATGTTCTGTTTTGAAATGGGAAGCCCTTTTTTGTTTTCTCCAAAGGCTACAAACAGGCGGTCATTCCTTCTGTAGGGCCTTGTTCTGTCTAGGTAGTACCTTATTTACCTCTGTACAACTAAGGAATGCACAATGAATCTCAAAGGCTAGTAGCCTCTTTGCAGAACAGAGCCAAGGTGGTAGTTACAGTACTAGAGGAAATTCTCCTTTGTTTTTCGTTTTAGGGAAAGCACTGTGAGTTCAATGGCCTGGTTCAGTGTAATCTCAGTCACAACTTTTGGCATAAATGAGAGGTCCGAGTGCAAGGTGACCCCCTCTGTATAGATGACCAGAAAGGCTTCTTACATTAGTGCCTGTAATTGAGATACCCTTTTGGCTGTGGTGACTGCTACCAGGAATACTATCTTCCACAAAAGACATTTTATGTGGGCTGATCCTGCTGATGCAAAATGTGGTAGTGTCATTTTTCTAAAATAAAATTTAAGTCTTGGGTTCAATTACTCTCTTTGGAGGCCTTTGGTGCAAGACCCCCTTGAAGCAATCCTTCACAGCTCTCATTGAGGTAAGTAACAGGTCCAGAGGTAGACAAGGTACTATGACAGATAGGTGGTCCTTAATGGAGGTATACACTAAGCCTGTATGAAACAATTCTGTCAAATACTGCAGCACCATAGGTACCTTCACTTTTATAAGCATTAGGTCCCTCCACACTCACCAGAAGGAGAATTATTCTCCTTTTGCTAGATATGATTTCTTAGTCCTTGACTTCTGAGCTTCTCTTGTTATAATATGCATGTCCTCTGACAACAGGTGCTGAAAGGGTAACTAGGAGTATCTTTCAGACATGAGTGACCGGTGTTCCACACCTGAGGTCAATTCCTCATTGGTCAGAAATGGCCATAAGCTAATCACCCTAGATATCCACATCCCGTCCCCAACCCCCATTAAGGAAACCACCATAAAGAATTTCTCCAAAGCCAACTTCATGCTTCTTAAGACAGAAGTGGCAAACTTCACAGCATCCATACAGATGGACAATACAGTTATGACTGCCAAATCCTACACAAATGCACTCTATAAGCACTTACATGAGTGCATGGATCGTGCTATCCCTAACAGAACCAAGATGCTATCCTCCAAAAAAAAAGAAGCCAATCTGGTGGTCCCCTTCCATAAACAAACTCTACAACAGAAGAAAGAAACTGTTGCAAAAGAGAGTAAAATCCCATGAGTGGAGGAGCTCCCTGATCAGCCTCAGTAAGAAGCTCAGATCCATCATAAAATCCTCCAAAGCTAGTTACAAAAACAAAATCACCACTGATTCTAAGGACAGCCACAAAGCATTCTATAGCTATGTCAAGAATCTCAGTGGCAGTACCCAGATCTGCTCTGGGTTACAGCACAATGGCATGAAATTTACAGAACCAAGTGATATTGCCAACATCCTGGCAGATAGGTTCAGTGCTAATTTTACCACCCTCTCACCCCCTAAAAGACCCATATCTATACCAGAAGAATGCAGAGTCCCTGTAATCACAACTATGCAGGTAAAAACTGCACTCTCTAAAGCCAAGAACACAGCATCCATGGGACTGGACAACATTACAGGCTGTGTTTCACATGAACTTCAGAACAAACTGGCTCCCCACCTAAAGTTCCATGTTCAGTCATAGCCTCACTTCAGGCTTTGTGCCAACTGAGTGGTGCACAGCAACAGTTATTCCACTCCACAAAGGGGGAGCCAACACAGACCCCTGGAACTATCACCCTATTAGCCTGATGAGCCTGGACTGCAAGGCCTTGGAACATATCATCATGGAACTTATAAACAAAGACATTAGTAACCTCCAAACTCTGGACCCCACCCAGTTTGGGTTTATAAAAGGCAGATCATGTCTCCTAAACCTGATATATTTTTTTTGAAACAGTCACCAAAGCTGTAGACAAGGGTAAGGTGGTTCACACAGCCTATCTTGACCTCGCCAAAGCTTTCAACACCATCCTCCATTCTGGAATTATAGATAAACTCACTAAACTAGGTATAAATCCCTACATCACAAGATGGGTTGCCAACTGGCTCACTGACAGAACCCACACTGTAAAAGGTGCAGACTCCAAATCCGACTTCAAACCAGTGACAAGTGGAGTACCACCAGGTTTAGTCCTGGGTCCTCTCCTGCTTGGTATCTACTTCTCTGAAGTTCAGGCTAACACAGAAGGTTTCTGGCTAATGAAGTTCACAGATGACTGCAAACTAGGAGCCATAATTGAGTCCCCAAATGGTGTGGACATCCTACAGAAGAGCCTCACTCAGACAGATGCCTGGTGTCAGAGCCATGGCCTCAAGCTCAATGCCAAAAAGTGCATTGTCATTCCGTTTGGTAAAAACTCTGTACTCATGAACTACCACATAGGTGGCAGTCTACTTAACACCAAAGTGTGGTAAGAGACCTTGGGACCCAGGTGGACAGTAGTCTCTCCTTTGATAATCACATCACCACAGTGGTCAGGAAATATTTCTACATGGCACACCTCATCACAAAAGGGTTCTCATCCAGGAAAAAAGAGGTCATTGTTCCCCTCTACTCATCACTCATTGGACCTATTATAGAGTATAATGCCCCTTTTGGTATGTACCTCACAAGACATCTACAACAACTGGAAAGGCCGCAGAAATACCTCACAAAGAGGATTACCAGCCTCAAACAGATGCCCTATGCAGACTGTCTCAAAAAACTCCAGCTTTACTCCGTCGCATATTGCCTACTCTGAGGTGATCTCTGCCTAACATACAAAGCTATGTCAAACCCAGAGCTGTTGGACATGCTCCACCTAAAGAAATCCCAATTCCTCCAAGCTACTTGCTCTTAAGGTCCTAAACCTCATCACCGCAATAAACAGAACATGCTGGAGGAATAGATTCCTGTCCCAGAGACTTCCCATACTCTGGAACAAGCTACCCATCTATATCAAACAAAGCTCCTCATTAGCACTCTTCAAGAAAAATTTTGATGAATGGATGGGAAATAGGAAATTCACCCCGGGGATCAATTTTGTGGCTCCACTTGACAGGGGCACAGGAAAATAATTTTCTTGGGTAGCGAAAACCAGGGTACCTTGTTGGCTAGGCTTACTTAGGCCACTGGGCCGATAGCCTAGTACCTACCTATGAACCTATGACTGTTAGACTGAGGATCAAAAGCCTTGGACATACAAGAATGAGATAGCATATCATTTAAATTTTAAACAAGGGTTTAGATATCACAATTTAACTGCAGATGAAAGGAGGGCATTAGAATTATTAATGAATAATAAGAATATTATAGTTAAACCTGCTGATAATGGCAGAGCAGTTGTAGTAATGCATTTCAAGTTTTATCAAGACAAAGTTATGGAAATGTTAGTTGATGACTTAACATATTACCACCTTACTCCACTTGATGTTAGGATGCTTATTTAATAATATAAAACATGATTTGATAGAATTGCAACACAATGGGTTGATAAACGAAGATGTATTCAAGTTTGTGTGAGTAGACTTTCCTGTTGTTTCAGTATTTGAGGCACTTCCTAAGATAAATAAGGATTAGTTTATCCCTCCCCCCAGACCAATAATATGTTGAAGGGAATGAGCAACAGAGAATGCATCTATGTGGGTAGAGTCTAAGTTAAAGTTGGTATTGGCATCCACCCCAAGGATTTTGAAGGATGCTGCACATTTTTTAGCTTCCCTATATGACCACATGCTAATGAAAGGAGATAAAGATTTCTATTGGATACTTTGGACATTAATAATTTAGTTACTGTTATACCTAGTGACTATGGCCCTAGAGCCATTGAATGGTTTCTCAAACAGAATAACACTCTAGAAGATGGGACAATAAGGATGGTATGTATCCTATTACAGGTAAGTTTAGACAATATTTTTTTTGTTTGTATAATGGCCAACATTATTGACAAATAAAAGGCATCACCATGGGTACTCCATGTGTGAATTCTTATGCAAACATTGTATTAGCTTATTGGGAAGAGGAGGTCATTTTCAATGCACAACATGATTGGCATAAGTATTTAATATATTATGTAAGGTTTGTGGATGATGTTTTTATACTTTGGAATGGTACACAAAATGACTTGTCCATGTTTATTACTTATCTTGAATCTACCATGACATTTTTAAGGTTTAGTGTTTCCTCCTCAGATGCTGAGATAGACTTTTTGGATGTGAGGTTGAAGAAGGGACTAAATACGGTTATACAAACTTCTATGTTTAGAAAAACCTGTTGGAAGAACAATTTCTTGTCGTATGATAGCATGCACACTAGGCATGTCTTTCACAATATTATGAAAGGACAGACATACAGGGTGTCAATACTATGTACTGGTGATTCTGTATTTGATAAAGAAATTGAATGCTTGGCTACATGTTTTAGGTCCAGCGGTTATAGAGGAGATAGCGTTAAACAGGTTATGGGAGCTAGTAAGTTGGACAGATACACCAGGGCTACTCCTTGGTATTCTGATAAAGGATTAGATGTGGTGGGTAATCAGCAAAGGGACAACAACAGTAAACCATGTGTGATTTTAAAGTATACCAATGACATAGGGGTGTATGTGATATCATAAAGACGAAACTGGAAGATTTTGCTTACTGATGACAAACTTAGAAATGTAGTAGGAACCAGACCCTTTTTTAGCTTTAAACACAATAAGAATTTGGATAGAGACCTTTGTTTGAATAGTAATTCTCTAAGACAGGGAACTTTTGCCTGCAGACATTGTAAGGCATGTTGTAGCATTATGAAACACAATGTTTTCATTCATCCAACAACTGGTAAGAGGTATTCGTTTAAGCATTATGCAGTTTGTCAAACTAAAATATGATATATTTGGCCAAGTGTAACGACTGTAATTCGTTCTATATAGATGAAACAAACTGTCATTTAAAAGATAGAATTTTACATTTGTCAGCCATACATTCTAACAATCTTCATAATGCACTATACCAACAAACTAAGAATAACTTGGGACATAATTTTGTTTTTTTGATTCTACAAGTTGTGAAAGTTGTGAAAGTCCAAGGGGTGGGGACTTAATGAAGTTAACTAAACTTAATGAAACAAGATGGATAATTTAGCTTAGAGCTGATAGGATTCCAGGTTTAAATGGGGTTCTCCCCATAAAACCTGTTTTAAAGGGGCGGAAGCCTCAATGCTATAATGTCATTGGTTCTTTTTTGTTTAAATGTTCATGGTTTTATTTAATGTGTTATCTGATGAAGGGAACATATCCCAAAAGTGCTCATCTATTGTCAACTTGTTTTTATTAAACTGTGTTTGCTTCCAGCTTGGTGGTTCAGACATTTCATTATTTTTGTACTGTAATATTAGGTGGGAAGACCCATGCTGCCTTAGTCAAAAAGGCAGAATCAGGATCTTGACTATTTTCTATATCACACCTGATATGATAGGTATAGTGGAAAGGAGTAAAGGAAATTGCCCTCCAGCTGATGGAGAAGGCATCCGCCACGCAGACCTTCCTGTATGGGAACCTGGAGCAGAATTTTGTAAGCTGGTTATTTTTGGTGATATGCAAATAGAGCTGTGAGAGACAAATCCCCATTTTGTGCCTGAGACAGAAGAATATCTCCCTGTGCAGTGTCCACTCATGGGGGTCTGACAAGGTCCTATCCAAATCACCTATCACTAAATTGCCCTTTATAGGGATGCAAACAGCCATTATTTATTTATTTTTATTTATCCTTTGTTGACTGGGTTAGTCCAACTAGGCTAGTATCCTCTTTGCAGAAGAGGCCCAGACCCTTTTCCTTTTGATAGGTGCAGTTGGATCTTTTACAGCCTCCTGATCTACCACCAACTCAAGCAGGTAACACCTTATTTTAACATCTCATCCAAAGGATGACACACTCAGGAGTACAGTACTTCCCTTAAGCAGCACTGCAGTGCCGACAATCCATCTACCTGTTGTGGGGATAGAACACACAGCCTTCTGCACCAAAGGTTATGTGCTACTGACTTTGCATAACATTAACTTAGTGTTTTGGTTTACAGACATCTCCCAGATCTTCAGTGGCATATTGCACTATCTGTAGGACTGTGCATCACCCTGCTTGCTGAAGTACCACATGATTGTAGTATTGTTTGGAGGGTGCACTGGACTGGTAATATCTCCTTCAGGTTTTTGTGGAGCTTGGGCTCTGCTTTGGACCAGGTGTCCTGTACCTATAGGCCCTTGGACTGCGCCCGCTTGAGCCAGCTCTGATGCATCTGTAGTTAAAGTCTGGTTGTAAAGTGGGGGGTGGAAGACCATGCCTTTGTTCTCTTTCTTAGATGTGATCTACCAGCTTAGTTCCTTTTTGAGTGAAGTTAAGGCTGGGAGGGGGTTGCTCTAGTGATTGAGAGCTCTCATATCACATGCTCCTGAAATAGTTTGCAACCCAGTGGGACCATGAGAATGATGGTGGTGACCACGTGTCATAGTATACAGAGGATTTGTCTTGTTTTCTCCTAAAATCTCTCTGACATTTGTTGAAAGAAGACTGTGAGAGGGACTACTTTCTCAGGAGTGAGGAACATCCTGGAAAGGTTGCTGTCTAGTAGAACACCTAGGAATACTCTTTTCAGAGAGAGAGTTATGTTTGAATTTTATAGGCTGAGCATGAAATTAAGCTTCTTGAGGTTGTGCTGTGCAAATCATGTGGCTTCTATTGCCTGTTCTTGAGATTGGGGTAACAAATGACAATTGCCCAGGTATGGACAAATATGTATGTGTCTTGTCCTGCATCGGGTAGTTACTGGTGCTAGGCATTTAGTGAGAATTCTTGGAACAGTAGCCAAGCCAAAGGGCAAGGAGGTGATGCAGGTTCATGTTAGAACAGAACTGGAAACAGTCTCACATCTTGTTGCTGGGTGTGGCACACTAGTGGCAGAGGGTCTGTATACTGAAAGGTATAATAATGTGGCAAGACTGCTGCATTGGGGATTGTCCAAATACTATAATATTGACGTAGCTGAGACATGGAAACATGAGCCACAAAGCAGTATAAAGAATGATGAAATTTATATCACATGGGATCACTTATTACCAGCACTTCAAGAAATAGATGCGAGAAAACCAGATGTAGATATGCTACTGATACATGGAATTCCATATGAATTGCAGAGTCAGTCAGTTCTGGGCACATTGTGGTTGCTGCAAAGATCACTTTTGGCTAACATCAAAGACTGAAACAATACTAATTTCATGAACTTTAATCACACCCTGATTTAGGACTAGGGACCATTCTCATCATGGAATTAGAAACCCAAAACTTAGGAAACACTTGTGTTTGTTGTAAATGGGGATATGTAGGTATGCATCTATTAAATCCATATTGGCCAAGTAATCTTTAGAACTTAGCAATTGGAGGAGAGCCTACAAGAGTGGCATTTTGAATGTGGGGGATGACAGAAACATGCTTAATCTGGACAAGTCCAGAATGGGCCTCCAAGGGTATTCTTTTCTTGGAACTAGGAACAGCCTTGAGTAGAATCCTTTTCTTTTCTGTCTATTGGGGCTGCTTCTGTGGTCAGATGTTTTAACATAATTTGCAGAACTGGTACAATAAGGAGTTCAAGGACTAAAGGGACCATGGTATCCCTTTGCCAAGTGTTTTGGACTTGAACTCTAGATGCTTCCCTTTTGCAGTGATTTCTAGTACCCATTTGTCTGTTATGATACTCTTTCATTCATCCAGACAGGCTGTGACTCTTTCTCCTTGGTGAGATGATGGGTCTTGGGTCTAGGGTGACGATGGGGAGAGTGGTGTAAGAAATAGGATGGGATAGTCATAGATGCTTTTTGGCAGGGTCAAAGGTTGTTAGCCTATTTTTGCATCTTGCCATTTATTCTTAGGAAAGAGTATATTGTTTTGGGCTGTTTGTTCTTCCCTGGCATTTTGAAAAAGGAAACTTGTTTGCTGGGATAATTCCTAATTTTCTTAGGTAGGGGAGAGTGGAACATATGTCTGACCATGTTAATCACATTTTCCTTCCTTTGCAGATTATTGAAAACTTGATATGCCTGAAGACCAAACTGCAACTTTTCTAAGGGATCATTCAAAATTGACTCTGAACTGTTTAGAAAGGAGGTTAAATGCAGAGCCAAGCATGTGTTCACAAAATTATTTCTGTGTCAGTTTCCCTATCTAGTAAATGAGTAGCATTCAACATACATTTAATGCCAAGCTTACCTAACTGGATAGCTGTTTGAATAAACTGCACTAAGGGTGGTTTAGGATACTCCCTATCAATGCTAGAACGCTCCAACATCAGTTTTAAGATGTACTCCTGGTATTTAAAAATATGATATTGACAATTTGGTGCTTTAAAAGACAAAGTGGCAAAGTATCCGTACCTTTCCATGAGCTTAATTTCCTTGTCAGTAGGTAGCATATTTCACCTAGGAGAGAGTTTTGCTCCCTTTGTAACCTCTAAATATAGTTTGCCAATGTCTACGACTGGGTGTTTCTACAAAAAGAAAGGATGTTCTTGGATTCTGCAAAATCTAACTGGGCTTCTAATGGCTGGGGATTTGGGACAAAGGGTCTTAAGAATTGGCGTCTATCATTTAGCAAGGGTCCTTCCACAGGAGGTACTGCTGCAATCTTGGGGGGGGGGGGTCATAAACCAATAGTTGTAAAGGTCTCTTCTGAGGTTTAGAATCCTCAGCAGATTGTCACTTAAAGTGAACCCTCATTTGACCAAGGTATCCACTAAGGTAAAGTTGTCAGGTGGGGAGTCTGGGGCTAACATATCCTCACTTTCAGTAGCCCAGGGGAGGACTTCTGTGATGATGTGATGACATCAAAGGTCTAGTAGGGTCTGGCTGTCAGCCTTGCAGAAGGGCTAAGAGTGTCTAGGCTAGTAAGAGCCAGTCCTGTGGTTGGGTAGGAGAAACAGGCATATGCTTTCTATATGGCCTTCTAGACTGTTTATTTGGATGTTTGCCTGACCTCTGTAGTTTGGGTGTCCTTCATTTCTGACATGTTATCATCATTGTCAGTGATATTCTTCCTCTTGCTTGAATGAGACGTATCTCTCAAATATTGGTGAGGCACAGTCAGCATGCTCAGGTTCTGCTTTTTGTTCGGTCTGGACCAATGAGCCAGATCTGACAGGACGGCCTCCCTTAAGGCTTCATCAAGGGTAGGCGACTCTCTAGACACCAAACCATGGGGTTGTACAAGTGCTATGTTGTTACTGATGTCTCCATGCCAAGAAGCCCTTGTGGAGTTTTTTGATTCCAGAGGCCTTGAATTTAGCTTTTGCAAAGAGATGTCTGTATGGCTGCTATGACATACCATAGAGGATCTTCTAATGAATATGATTAGCTTGTTTGTTTCTATTTAATTGTGCTAAGAATACATTTTTTCTTAATTTTATGTTTTTTGACCTAAAATCCCTACAAATGTTGCAAGCAGTGAGGTTGTAATCAAGGACTAAACATTACGCATATTTGTCATGCCTATCTTTGAAGTTAATTTGCCTCTTGCAAGCACATTTCTTCTGCTTGGCTGACATCCTTACATGTCCTTTTAGGAATGCCTAGTACTCCCAGCAGACTTATCAAAAAACAAAGACATCTGTTTCCAAAAGTTAAATTGTAGGCCTTAGGAAGTTTTCCTGGCCAACAAATGACATTGCTCTGCCTCTTCTCCAGGTTAATGCTACCCTCCACTTGATAATGCCCCTTCCTACATCCTCATCCCTTTCTCTCCCTTCAACCCATTCCATTCTCTTTCCATCTCTAACGCCTTCCTACCCACTACCAAACCTCTATTAGTACTTCAGCAACCTCTCAAGGAATCTCCTCCTTTGTATACTCATATTACAAGACCATATTGTATTATTTTTGTCTTATGTGAAACCTGTAGATAGTCCACTGTTGCATCTCTCTGCATTTCTCTGTAATATTCTGTATTAATTTCCACATTGTTTAGATAATTCTGGATTATACTATATAATTCATATGCTGTTTTGTATCATTGTTGGAGCTTATCTCTCTCTCTCTCTCTGAGCATCCTCTGAAGATAGGTATTATATCCAGTCAGACTTTTCTGGTAAACAAATATCAATAAAATAAATAATAAATAAACGTCTTTTCTCAGTCAGAAAACTACAAATACCAACTAGCTCTAAGAGAAAAAGTAACATATCAAATTCCCTAGGGGTATTTACTTGCACTCCTCTATTAATGGTCTAGCTTGATGGACTGTAATGAATATCTGATTAATAAAATCACGTAGCAAGAAAGAACAGAATATGGCTGACCATATGTCTGCCTTTATAACAGGATGTGGAAATGTCTGTTGGATGAAAAATATAAGTTCAGTGCAGGGGGAAAGTGATGAGAACTGAAACTCTAACTGGATGAAATACTTTGCCTGTGATTTGTGGATTTATGACTGCAGCAGTGGCTTACATGAAGGATGCCTTCTAGTTACGTACTACTGTACTGCTAACAAACAGAGTCTGCGGTTTTCTATTGTCACTATGTGTCTGTGGTAATACAATCTAGTTTTCATTTCTTGGATGCCTTTGGTAAACTGCCTTAAATTTGTCATAACTGTATTAATGTTTGCAACCTAAATAGCCTATGTCAAATCTGACAAATATCACTGTATGATTTATCTACCCAGTTATGAAGACATGCAGAAAAACCAAAAAGACAAAAAAACTCCCCAGAAAACACATTAATGTCCCATATTTGAGACACACCTTTCCTGCTCTAAACAATTACATGGCTCTTCACAAATGCCTTAAAATAAATGATGACACATTCGGTTTAAAGTTTTCTCAGAAGGAATTTTTGTCCTGACCCTTGAATTTTTTCTTCTTAAATGCTTCAAAAGACATGGTTAAATAAATAAAAAAGAAATAACCTAGTCTTGCATTTGTGAAAAAAATACAATTAATTAAATCTTTGGATTTGAATAATGACTTTGAAACTCTGAGATAGTGTTTAGATACATCTTGTTTTAATTAACTTTAAAAACATGTAATCAAGATCTTCTAAACAGATGATATCATTGATTTTTGGAAGGCTCCTGGCCAAGTATGCAAAACTAGTGAACCTTGTAGACTGGAAAAAACACAACAGTTACAGACAGAATTACCCAAATATTCTGCAAATTACGTCAGTGAAATAGAAATAATTCCCCCACAAACTAACAAAGATAAGATAAGGTAAGTCCTCCAAAGAAATGCATAAGCTAAAATCAGCGAGGAAGTTTATTTTACGTTTTTGTAGATTTACTTTGATTTAGTATCAATATATAACTTTACCTTTGCAAGCACTGGATTTTTAATTATTATTCTGAATAAAGAAGTTGAGAAGAAATTCACTGGGCAGACAACAAAAAAGTGAATTATACAATAAAGACTCCTAGTGGAAAACACATTACAAAATGTCTGTGGGCTACCAGAAACATGTTTAACCAAGATAACAGTACTAGCGAAACCCTACTATTTGGAATACTGGTCCTACACATGGTTTGATAACAGTCTGAATTTAAAACCTGCTGTTGCTGTTTCAGTTGTAAATCATAGTTCTAAACAGTAATTATTTAAGAAAGCTGTAGATTTATTTTGTATGAAAAACGTGTTTTTCCAATGATTCCTTGAAACTAAACTACTTGTGTTTGAAATGCACATTTGCAATATTACCTTATAAATGTAATTGCTTGTACCTCAAATGAGCAAATGCTAACACCTAATTAACAGCATTTTTTAATAGGTGATGATCTGTGATGTACCTCACACTCCCTTATTTATATGTTCTAAGGTCTGAGATCATAATTTTTAAAGAAAGAGTAAATGCATTTAAAGTATATTTTATATGCTTTCTGCTTTGTCAGTGCATTTCCATTGCGCAGATGTAACATTGCTGGCATCTGTAGGAAGCAGTATCAGTGTCTGAGCATAAGATATTTGAGCAAATAAACCAGTGCAAAGGATGTGTGGGTACCACATCTCAAGGACATGCCTCACGAAGACTTAAGGGGAAACAATACAGAATGATCTTTCATAACTACTTTTTTTGGAAAGCTGGGAAAAAAGTAGTAAACCTTTCCAGAACTGCAATTCTACAACATAGCCGGTTTATGTTTTTATGAAATATTCTGAAACTAACTTTAAGGCTTTCAACACACTTGCAGACTAGAAAGTGTTTCATGTGTTCTGTAAAGAAATGTTGTCACTATTTCTGCTGAAAGGCACCCAACCTGAACCCCAGAAAAAGTTATAAGCTTGATGGGTGGCAGGATGCAAAATAAAGGTAACTGGCTCCATATCTCACAATCAGTATTTATATAACATGGCACCATCAAAATGTTTCTCAATATGCAACTGGAAAAAAATACTGACTTTTTCAAGTCATGAACAGTAAAATAAGATTGAAAAATGTTCACTAGTTTTATAGAGTTCTATATATTTTTCCAATTAACTAAAACTTCTGTGATGCCAGTGGACAATGAACAGGGCAGTTATTCTGCCTCTGCATTGGAAATCAGAAAACAGTGTGTGCTACAGGTGAACTTATCATGTGGATATAAATGACTATGTTGTCAATAGACTTGTGGTCCATATGAATGTTGCAGTTACACTCATGGAACTGACCTTAACATATTTTGTCATGTGTTTTACTTTCTCTGTTTGAAGCAACCTTAATCCTAGATTACTTCCATTATACCACACCGCCTTGAGCAATTCATTCTAATGTCTTACTGCCCTCTGTGTGAAAAAAAAAAAATTTCTCAATACTAACCCAAAATGTCTCAATGACCACCAGTGCCCAGTTTCTTCTACACTGTTCTTCCATCAACTCTAGTCATGCCAGTTGCCCCCAAACAATGTGATGAGGCACAGGGAACTAATGGCTCTGCTGGACAGAAGCACAGGGAACTAATCTAAGGGGGCGGCGAAAGCCAACACAGTCTGACTAGGCTTACAGATGCCCTCGAGCAGATAGCCTAGTACTTACTTATGAACCTATGTGTCCTACTCATATCCTTTTTCTTTCTCTTTTCTTTTCTAATATATACGTCCAACTTTTAAATCTCTGCTCATACCACTGCTTCTGAATATTAACCATTTTTGGTAACTCTACTACACAGAGTCTACCAGCATAATTTGCCCTTCTTTGTATGGCCTCAAAACTGAACTATGTTCTCCAAATATCACTGTAGTTATTGACTGACTAACTGGTGAATGCACTGACAGTACATGTTTATTTCATTTTAGTTGCACTGTCTTTCTTAACTTAATGAGGGATAGGATAAGACAGAAACACTAGAGTTTTTCTTGTGCTATTTTTAGATTAGGTCGCTTTTTATTTGCTAGCCTGATACTTAACTACCAATGAACTGATGGAGGTTACTGCTGCTTATCCTTAAAAATTAAGGAATATAGACACCTGCAGCTTAAAGCACAGTTTCATAATAAAGGCAGATCTGTTGCTTAACTTATTTTTCATGACTGATTCTAACAGGTGAGTACCCTTACAGTACATTCTGAGTTCATGTTGGTTTTATTTGCTGCTGATTTTAGCCTTACCCTCTTACCTTTAGGATGGATACATTAAGAAAGGAAAGGACATGTTATGTCCTCTGTGATTTCTTAGAGTAACTTGGGTGAAAATTGCTGGCATGCTGTTTACTTAGCTGTGAAGTGCCTGAGTAGGTTAATGTGGTTTGTCCATACAGTTGTGAAGCTTAGACATTTAGTATCCTAACGTTTATTTTCATTTTGAAGAGATAGCAGATGGTGGGGTTTTCCCCCACCTGCACCAGACTGAATTTGTTCTTTTTCATGAGCTGTAGAGTTGCTGATATGTCCATCCATTATACTAGTTACAATCACTGCCCATCCCATCTCTGACTTCTTCATACCTGCTAGCAGCTTACTCCATGGTCCTGAGCACTGAACCCATTTAATATACCAATAACTGTAATTTAGATATGGAGTTTAGTTTTAAAAAAATCATGACGAGTAACTGTCAGGTAGAATTTTGTTGTTTAATAAAGATTGTAATGGATTATTAGGCTGCAAGCATATAATCTGTGGACAGTGTATTTGGTCAAAGGGTTTTCAAGGTGTAAAAGTCCTTATAATAAGCATATAGTATAAACAGGCTACGAACTGAGAAGCAGACTGTCCTTTGGTAGGCAGAGTCTGTAGCAGTGGAAAGGGTGAAAGTGAGAGCATTCTTCCAGATGTGGGCTACCAATGTGGTTGATGAACTTGTGAGGGGGACTGGATAAGGGCATTGCAGTTGGACATGAAGAATAGAGTAGAAGATCAGAGAACTCAGAAAGATGTTATAGAAACTGTGGTTTGAGGAGCTTGGCAGAAAGGTGTCAGGAAGTAAGAAATTAGATTTGAGCCAAAGACATCAGAGGGATAGCAAAGTGAAGTGTGGGGAACACTACACCGGGTGAGGTAAGTACAAGCAGGCAAGAACTAGGTCAGAAAGAGATAGGAAGGAGGCAGGTAAAGAAGTCCAAACAGGAACCATGATAGAGGGAGGCAGATGGAGAGTAGGGAAAAAGAAAACTCACAACAAGGGAAGACATTAAAGAATGTGAACATTAAAACTATGCATTATGGGAATAGCGCAAAGGAGGGAATAAATAGGAGCAGGTGGAGACTGAAAGGAAGAGATAATAGCTAGAGCAGGATGAGGGAGGGTCTTAGGACAAGGAACCAGGAGTAGATAACAGTGGGATGTAAAGGAGGGATAGGGAAGGGATCTGGTGCAGAAAATGAAATGAGGCAACTGGCATGTATAGTGAGGTAGGCTAGGATGCTACAGTTCAAGTGGGGAGATTACAATAAAGTGAGGTGGTCACATAAGGAAGGACATATGTCAGGAAAGGGAAGCCAGTGAGAAGTGTAAGACTTACAGAGATGGGGGGGGAAATGATTATGGTGGCCATCAAGGGGGCAGTATAGATATGTGTTGTAATATATATATATATATATATATATATATATATATATATATATATATATATATATATATATATATAGACAATGCTGACTTGACAGAGGGTGCAGCTCAGGTAGTTAGTGCAAGATGGGCTGGGAAAGTGGAAGAAAACTGTAAGGCTACCTGTGAAGCAATGGGAATGCAAAGAAGAATATATAGTGTAAAATAACTGACTGTCGTAATGGGCAGGGGAAATGTCTGGTGCTGGTGAGAGATTAGGGCATCCTAGCAGAAGCCAAATGTGCATTAGAAACATACTGCATATTAGGTCAGCTGTGCACGCATATGGATTTGAACTGTACATCTCAATGACTACACCTTTAAACTAAGATGGAAAGGGAGAGGGAATGCCAAAGAAGCAGAAGGGGGGAGAGGTTCTCAGCCACTAGACAGGAGAAAGCAGAGACAGAATATCATGGCAGAACTAACACGACTGACTAGGAGAATATCTGGGCATCATTGCTGTACAATGCAGGCAGCAATGTAGGAGGTTAGACATTGTTGATAGCACAGATACATGGTTAATGTGAAGAGGGGAATGAACATGGAGGTGCCAATGTACAGATTAGTAATGAAAGAGAGAAAGTGGAGAGACAGAGGAAAATGTCACTCTAAATAAGAGAGGGCATCAAATGTGAGACCTGAGTAGGAGAGATTTTACCCTGCTTCATAAGTTTAGTTATTCCCTAAAGCCACGTCATCCACTGTACTCAATAAAAGTGTGTCTTTGGCAGTTGAAGTCTAACTTTCAAAGTGATTTTGGTACCAGAGGTATAATAGTTTCTTGTTCATGGAAAGATGGCTTCAGGGCTGGTGAACAGTGGAGATGTTTTATAAGGAAGAGAGTAGCTTGTCAATGACAAATCTCAGCTGGCTGAAGGAAAATATTTGGTGAATGGTTGTAAGGTTAAAGGAATCAGACATTAAAAGCTCATAGGTAGAAACTAGGCACTCAGTCATCAGATTAACAGGCAAGTCCAGAATACCCAACATCAAAAGATATCTTCTGCCTCAAGATGCCTCGGAAGTGGTGAGACAAGAGTTGATGGTGGTAGGTGAACTTTTGGACCTCTGCCATAAATAGCTCAAGTTGTCATGATCTGATTTCACTGCGTTTTTGAGTAAATGGAAACAATGATGCCATTTCAGTAGAGTGGTGTATGTGCAATGAATGCCAAAGGAAGTAAGCAGTCAAACAGTTTATGTTGAGTATAAATTGGTCAACTGAAAGACAAGGCAAGGAGGAGAGGAGAAAGTTGCATCTGGATGGCACACTAGAAAGTTTAGAAGAAAAATCTGACTGTAAGGAGTCTGCGAAAACCATGATTGTATATTTGACTGGATTTTAAAAAGGATCACTGGGCATTGAAAAAACCTATAGATTACCACTGTCAGTCAATGATAGAGTGTATTGTTGACTAAGGATGATTTTGGTTCAGTTTGTAACTTTGTACAAGAAACAACAAGCCCTGGCACAGCTTTGGTGGCCTAGTAAAAGAGAAAATGTTGAAGGATGACCTGTGTTTGCAAATTGTGATTTCTCTGAGTCACCCATGCAGCAGGTGGCATCATTTGTGGCCAACAAAATGTTTCCATCTCTGCTCAGTCAGCAATGGACAGGGTGAAAAGACTGGTTGCTACAACGGTTAGATTATTCAAGCAAGGAGCCTGCTGCAGTAGAACAGGACAAAGAAAGTTCATGCTTGGACAATGTGAAACTGGAAGAAGAATGGGAGCAGACATCGGGCCATAAGGAGGTGTGCTAATTGTAACTTCTCATTTGGAGGTACTGATTGGGAAGAGACGTGTAACTTGGCCACATGGATGCACTTAAAGTCAATGGCCAGTACTGACTTCAGCTAGCTAGTTGCATTGCAATGCCCTAAACTGTTGTAAAGGGAAGGGTCCACCACGGAGGCTATGTGTTTTATATGCCTCCTAGCAATGTTTTGCAATTTGAATTGCAGCTCCCCTAAGAGATAATTTAGGGACTCCCACAGAGAGCGATAGAATACGTGAACTAATGATATTTTACCAGGGCATTTAAACTGTGCATTTTTCAATTGTCATAGCACCCGATATCTAGACGTGGTGTTATAATTTTGCCCTTAATGAGAAAGGAAGTTTTCTACTTTTTTCAGCATTTCTGTCTCTAAAGCCAGCCTTGTCAGTATGGACTCAATGTGCCTAACAATGAAGTCACCAATTACTAGGATGCTTCCAGAAGCTGATGCCATATTATCAGGGGTGCGGCAGTGTATTCTTGGTGGCATGTTAATAAAGGGGGACAAGTAAAGGTATTAGGGGAGTTTTGTTGCTAACTACTCTTAGCAGTTATAGCATTCTTTCATAGTGATTTTTTATGGTATCAGTGTATGACTGTTTAGTGTCGTCAGTATGAAGATGTGTTCATATTGGTGGGAGTAAAACAGTGTGATGCTCACTGTAAGAATGAGAAGAGAAGGCTGCATCAAAGTTAGCTATGTGTTTGTACCTCTCACGGATAGAATCTGCTTGGTTCAGCAAGAGCTCATTTTCAGTAAGCATGAGTCAGCTGTTATACTGCTTTAGGATATCAAGTGCTGGAAGGTTGAGAAAGAAGGGGCGAAAATCTGCTGGTCTCACCATGCTCCATGCTCTCCAGTGCTATATCATTTTTACAGGAACTGGGAAGCAAATTAAGGAAAAATGTATGACTACATAGGATATGTAGAAAAAAAATATCTCAAAGTAGACGAGTTGGTAACAAATCCAAACAGGTGCACACAAACACACACAGCCTAGAGCAATCTGTAGACAATCACAGACAAGATGAAAGAAGAAAGATTTTTGCAGTAAATGCTTAGGAGAAAACTTCACTTACATACAGAAAACACTGTCCAGTTACAAGTACTGCAGTGGTGAACTCAGCACAGCTGATCTCAGTATATAGCAAACAGTAAAAACGAAAAGACCAATGAAACACAGCTAGAAATGTGACGAGTTACTGTCTGGCTGCCTGGAAACAGCAGCAGTTAATCCACTCTCACTACAACAGCTACTAATATCTCAGGAGGGCTCACACGCTGGACCAGAAGCTAGTAAAAACAACGATTTAAAAGAGAAAAATGCAAAACAGATTAATTCATCAAAAATACCTAAATTACTTTATGTGCAGTGGAAAATGCAAAAAAAAAAAAAAAGAGAGATCTTTTCTGAATTATTTCTGGTGTAACAATCAATCAGAACAACTTTGAAACTTTTCAAGCTCACACACCAGGCCACAAATAAATTGCTCATACAGTAGACCAGAAACAAGTTAATTGTAATCAGTGAAAACAGTGATTCAATGAGAAAATGAAGCAAAACAGATTAAATTCATCAACACTAGAAAAACAATGTTAAGTTCAGTGGAAAACTGAAACAAGTTTTTTTCTGAGTTATTTCTGATGTAAGAAATGATCAATACAACTTCCCAAATTCTCAAGCTGAAGCAGACAAGCAAAGCTCTCCAGAGTCTTTCTTTAAAGTGAGCAGGAGGGCTTAACCAATCTCAGTATATAGCAAACAGTAAAAAAGAAAAATACAAATAAAAAGCCAATATAAATTTGACAAATTAGTGCCCTGATACCACAAACAGCAGCAATTAATATACTCTCACTATAATTTCCATTGATGTCTTAAGATGCCTGATACACTACACTAATTACAAACAGTGAAAACAGTGAGTGATTTAAATAGAAAACAGGCAAAATGGTTTAAATTTCACAAAAAATGTAAAATGACTAAGTCCAGTGGGAAACTTTCCTGACCTACTTCTGGAGTAACCTCTCAGATTTATACACCAGGCAAAAAACAAGCAACTTGCAAGCTGTGAAGGCAGTGATTCACAAGAAAAAAACATGCAAAAAAACAGATTAAATTCATCAAAAATAGCAAAACAAATTTAAGTACACTATAAAATGCAAAAACAAAAACAAAAAAAAATTTGGTGTAACAAATGATCATTGACAACTTTCCAACTTCCAGTCATTAATGTCTTCCTTATGTAAGTGATGTAACTACTTAACATGGCCATGTCTCCCTCAAAGCCTGTACACGTCAGGAATTACTCATTTCCACCTAGGATTCTACAATGGGACTGACCATCCAGGCATCTACCCAACCCCCTTCCTACAGGGGCACAGGAAAATAATTTTCTTGGGTGGTGAAAGCAAGGGAACCTTTTTGGCTAGGTTTATATAGGCCCCAGGGCCGATAGCCTAGTACCTACTTATAAACCTATGAAGCCAAGAAGGGCAAGGCAGCAAAGCTGCATGACTCTTCATTCTCTAAGCCAGTTCCAGCATGTGCCAAAGGTGCTATTTGAACTATGATTACTGACGTTGCAGCCACAGTTTCATGTCTCAATGCCAATAGGGCTGATTATTGATAAAACTTGTTTAAAACTGATGCTAAGTTACTAACAGAATGTAATGTCACAGTGATAGGCGCTGGATGTTGAGTTAAGTTTAAGAAGGGTTAAATGATACAAAATTGATGAATGAGCGGTGGCAAGTGGGAAGACTGATAAACTGATGGGCATAAATAAATCTCTAGAAGGTGCCAGTGATTAATTTGGATTACCAATGGCTGGAGTCAGTAGCTACATGATCTAGGTATATTGAAATATTTGTTTGTGTAAAGTTTTAAGTATGGTTACTCCCTTTTTTCCCTAACACTGACTTGGAATGGGAGGTAGTTATGATAATAATGATGTCTTACATTTTAAGTTGTGAGTCAAAGGGATACCATTTTCCTTTTGGAATAAATTCTATAATCTGCACTGTAACATCAATAAGGATTTGACAGGAGGGATACATTAGATCATATGAATAGATAGGAGTGAAAAAGAGTTGTTGAAATGAGTATTTATTTTTTTTTTGCCTTTTGCATCTTTAGAGTTGTCACAGAGATGAGTACTTTTTTCCCCCTTTTGCCTATCTATAGCTACCACTGAGGAGCTTTCTGGGCATTGGATAGTCTGTCATTTGTAGGGTGTGAGCTGTTTTCTCACATTTTTTTCTAGAAAGCAGGATAAGCATAGCACTACTTGTAAGGGTGGAAAAGGGAGATATGGTCCAATTGTTCAGTGCAGTTTAGGTATAAATATCTTGTCTTAGGTACACACCAAAAGTGAATTGCTCACTTATTCTTGTGGATATGTAGGTTAAAATACTCTGAGAATAATGTTCTACCTAATAGTATAATCCTAGATATTAATAGTAATGCATTAATTCTTATGCTGTCTTGATCTTTATGTAAAGTGCATATAAATGTTAGAAATATTTCTGTCTAATCAAACATTTTAATAAATGTATCTGAAAGAAGATAAACACATGCTGTTATATATGTGGATATGAATGCTGAGTCCTGAGAGCAGGTTATTCAAGGTAAGATGATGGTAAAATGTAGGACTGCAGGTGATGGAATTGCATGAAATATTTGACGTTGAAGCAAAGGTTATTCTAATTAATGATATACTGAAGATAGATGAGAAGCAAATAGCATATTAAAGCAATTCAATAACACGTTCAAGGATCAGAACCATGGTGGAACATAAGTGAGGAATTTAGGTTAAATGTCAGTGGGACAAGTGTTTTCTTTTTGTGCTCTGTTGATCAGCAATCATGTTTATATTACTGTGGAAGGATATAATTTTGCGTGGGCATGAGGATAAAGCGATGGAAAATTGAACAGTGTTTAGGAAGAGTTAATGTGTTGTGTCTTTCAGCTTTTCCTGGTTAGGGGTCGCCACAGCGGAACTCCGGTCTGCTAATGATTGGTAGTTGATTTTTATGTGCTGAGTTACCAGCCCTGATGCACAACCTTCAATGAAGGTACACCCATTCACGCATGTCTCCACCCAGAAGACGCTCTAGCTGAGAATCGAATAAACTGCAAAATACATTAGGGCAGTTTTCAGTGGACTTTTGAGTATGAAATGTGTTATACTGTCTTATGCACATCTGTGTAGATATATTCAATGGCAAATGTGTTGTTTGGGTTACTGTTAACTCATTAACAAATATCATTAATCACTTATTAAAGGTTAAGGATCTTTAGTTAACTAAGTTTCCAGATGACTGTCAGCTTGGTGCTGTTTGTCAAATTTCCATCTTATACACATTCATTACAGCAGGAACTAACTCTCATAAACAAGTGATGTCCAGAAAAAGGGCTGAAATTAAATGTGAAAAAAGGTACTATTGTCACATCCAGTAGGCAACTCTTTCTCTCCTCAATGTACAGCATAGCCAATACCCTACTTCAAAATGATAATTTATTCAGAGATTTGGGAACTTGAATTGATAATTCCCACCCCTTTCACTGCAGTGTAGCAGAGTAGTCACAAAATCAACTAATATCTAAATGCATATCATCCTGGTCAAAAGAAATGATAATCCCTCTATGCAGCACTAACTAGACCAATTACTGGGTACAACATGCTACTTGGAAAATACCTATCTAGATCGCTTAAGCAATTGGAAAGGCCCTAGAGGTTCATGACAAAGAATATTGTTGGAATGGCATTCTTGTGCTACCTGGAAAGTGTTGAAGTGTTATCCCTTTATTCGGATTCTTTTGTGGTCATTAATGTCAGATAACCCAAGGCATAAGTCACCACATCCTCCCTGCTCGCCTGTATTTTCAAGTCATATAACTTTAGTAATACCAGAATTAGAGACTTTAGTCTCTATTAGCTCATAAATTAAATGTGCTGGAGAGATACATTTATTAACCACTGCTTTCCCAACATCTGGAACAAACTTTTTCGGCAGGTTAAACATACTGACTGGTCAGCCATAGTCCTCCTGTGCTTGCCTGTACCTCTGAGAAGTATATGCCAAACAGGAGGGGTCCTAGGACTGAGCCCTGGGGAACGCCACTTGTAACCAGTTTAGAGTCAGACCTAGCTCCCGCAACTCTCACCATGTGGGTTCTGTCTTGAGCCAGTTGGCAACCCATCTTGTGATGTAGGGGGTTTATGTTCAGGCTGGTGAGTTTGTCTATAATACCAGAATGGGGAATGGTGTCGAAGGCCTTAATGAGGTCTAGGTAGGCTGTGTGTACCACCTTTCACTCGTCTATAGCCTTGGTAACTGTCTCAAAGACATCCAAAATGATCTGCCCTTAACAAAGTCGAACTGGGTAGGGTCCAGTGTTTGAAGGTTCCCAATGTCTCTGTTAATGAGTTCCATGATGATGCGCTCCATAGCCTTGCAGACCAAGCTAGTCAGGCTTATAGGGCACTAGTTCCCGGGGTCTGTTATGGCTCCACCTTTGTGGAGCAGAATAACCATTGCCGTGCACCACTCTATGGGTACTTAGCCTGTGGAGAGGCTGAGTTTGAACAGTGTGTTTAGGTGAGGGGTAAGTTCGTCTTTGAGCTCATGTAGGACGCAGCCTGGGACACCGTCCAGTCCCATTGATGCTGTGTTTTTGGCTTTTGAGAGGGCTGTTTTAACCTGAGTATCTGTGATTTCAGAGTCTCTACATTCTTCTGGTATGGTTATGGGCCCTTTGGGGGTGAGGGGGGGGGTGAAGTTTGTGCTGAACCTGTCTGCCAGGATGTTGGCGATATCGGTCGGTTCAGTGTATTTTGTGCCATTCTGCACTAAGTCTGAGCATTGCCACTTAGATACTTGACATAGCTAAAGAATGCCTTGTGGTTATCTTTGGAGTCCTTGGCAATTTTTCTTTCATAGCTCGCCTTGGATGATTTTATAAGGGTCGTAGTTTCTTGCTGATACTGATCAAGGATGTCTTCCCTTCTTGGGATTTTACTCTTTTCTGTACTAGTTTCCTCCTTCTATTGTATAGCTTGTTTATGGCAGGAGTCCACCAGACTAGTTTCCTTTTCTTGGAGGAGTGAGTCTTGGTTTTGCTTGGGATGGCATGATCCATGCATTATTGTAGGTGCCCGTAGAATGCGTTAGTAAAAGATTTTGCAGCTTGGACATCATTATCCTTCAGCATGGGGGCTTTGAAACTTTTCACTTCAGTCTTAAGTAACGTGAAATTTTCATTTTGAAAAGTTTTTCACAGTGGTTTCCTTATCCAGGGGTGGGGGCGGAATGTGAAATCCAAAGTGATTTGTTTATGGTCAGATCTAACCAGCGAGGGGTTGACCTCCGGTGTGGAACACCGGTTACCCATGTTGGTGATGACCAGGTCCAATATGTTGTCACCTCTGGTGGGGGTGTTGACCAGTTGAACCAGGGCGTTTGAGTTTATAAATTCTAGGAAATGTTGGGCACGGGAGTTACTACTTGAGTAGTTCTCCCAGTTAATGTTTGGGTAATTGAAATCACCCAATATTAGGGTGTTTGGTATGACCTTTATGCTTCCCAGTGTTTCCAGAAATGCGGAATGGGGGTCCTGGGACATGGTGGCTGATCTGTAGCAAGCTACAATTTGAATTGCAGTTTTGCCCATTGTTAGTTGCACGTGGATGATCTCTGAAGCATTGTGCTGTGCCACTAACCTGGAGGTGTGGGTATCCTTGAAGAATATGGATGCGCCCCCACCTTTTGTATTTCGGTTTGGGTTCTGTGGCCAAAATGTATGGTATGAGTTGTAGCCTGGTAGTGCTGGGGTGCTTAAACCAGGTTTCCGTTACTGCACATATATCGATTTTCTCCATACTGAGGAGTGCCTCGAGTGCATGCATTTTGAGGTTTAGACTTCTGGCATTGAGTAGCATTACCCTCAGTGTTTTGTTACTTGTGCTATTTACAGTGATGGGTTTGTCTTTTGAGCCTTGCCTAAAAAAGGCACTATGGGAGTGGCAAGAGCCTTGGCCAGTATTTGAAAGCCTAAGGGTGACAGGTGCAAGCCGTTGTTAGTGAAGCAGCGTGGCTTGTCAAGCATGTCATCACAGGCAGAGAGACACTGGATCCCCTTTGAATGACACCAGAAACTTAGCCAATTGCTGAAATCGAGAATTTTTTCTTTATACCGTGGTATCATTCTTGGTGAGGGCAGGATGCTACTCAGGGTCAGGGTCATACTGGCCTGGGCTATGTGATCAGGGAGCTCTTCCATGTCTCTTTTCATGTAGTCCAGGGGGGTATGGCTCAGGTCATTCACACCAACATGGACAATGACAGAGTCATATTTGTACTTGTTCTGGAGTGACCTGAGTGCTTGTGTTATATGGCGGATCCTGACACCCGACAGGCAGCTAACAGTAACCTTCTCCTTATTCAGCCTGGTGAGTGGGACGTCAGTGTACCTGACTATAGAGTCACCTATTACTAATATGTTGGGTATGTTATTTTGCCTTAAGGGCTGTGACTGCATGGCACACTGGATTTGTGAAGTATGTGTTTCATGGTTTGTGTTGGGGGGGTGGAGGTTGCTTGGTTGTTTGCTTTGGAGGTCTCTGTTGGTTTTGCAGATTTTTATTTAGAGCCTCTGAGTATGTTTTCATGTATTGAATGTATGTATTTATATTGCTGCAAGGACTCTGAACATTCCATTATGGTCTTAAATACAAAGATAACAAGGTTGCTTGGTTGTTTGCTTTGGAGGTCACTTTTGGTTTTGCAGATTTTATTTAGAGCCTCCGAGTATGTTTTCATGTATTGAATGTTTGTATTTATATTGCTGCAAGGACTCTGAACATTCTATTATGGTCTTAAATACAAAGATAACAAGGTTGCTTGGTTGTTTGCTTTGGAGGTCTCTTTTGGTTTTGCAGATTTTATTTAGAGCCTCTGAATATGTTTTCATGTATTGAATGTATGTATTTATATTGCTTTAAGGACTCTGAATATTCTATTATGGTCTTAACTACAGAGATAACAAGGGGACAGCTTATTTTCTAGTTTACATGTTAGATTCTTTCCTGAACATTATCTGTCTAGTTATATATTTTAATTTTAATTCATTATGCAAGTTTTGTACTGTTTGTTCATTTAGTTGAAAATTAAATGCATTAGATTATATAATTTAAGTAAAGAATGTTGCTGTTTAAATTTGAAAATGTGTGGCTGATGTTTAATTTTTTATTAATTTTACTGATTCCAACAACTGTGGTGTCTGCCTTAAGAAGCATGACTTCTCAGAGCTAATTGCTACCGTATGAATATTTAAATGTTGGCTTAATTTAATGGAAACCACTAAGGTGTGTGAATATTTTGCTGCTTTTAACTAACTAGTAGCAGCATACCATACATATGGGAGGGAGGTGCATTGGTGATTCTGGAAAATACTGTGTGTGTGTGTGTGTGTGTGTGTGTGTGTGTGTGTGTGTGTGTGTGTGTGTGTGTGTGTGCATACATAATAATTCTGGTCAAGTTTTTGTTACTCATGTTAAGATTATATTGGAAGAAACAATTTGTTCAGTCTGAGGTGAGTGAAATCCTAGGAAGTCAGTCAGTATAACTCTGATCTGTAGCTGTACAGTGTAAAGGTACGAGCAACTTTCCAAGGCAGCACTGGACATTTACTGTACACTGCTAGGTCCAGTTGTCTTTTGTGCAGTATCTGGAACCATTGATGGGAATCAAACCTCTTACTGCTGGTTCTGTTATACTCAAATACTGACAACACCATTGTGAGAGTTAGTGCCTATAGCCCCTGTCTGTCACATATCAATCAGTAGGCAGCAGATGATTCTTGTAAATTAAACTTATATAGGCTGTAAAATAGTTTTGGTCATCAGAAATATGTATACCTTTGCAGATGTAATGTAGTATGCAGTAGAATACCTTTTACAGCATTTATTTTATTTCCTAGTCAGCATAAATAGAACACCAGCCAAAATGAGCTCTGTAGGGTATGGAAAAATGCCATTGTCACAGCTGCCTAAGAAGTGTAATGCTAAGGGAGTTTTGTATTCTTGTATGACCAAAGAGGACAAGATGGTAACCTTGAGTGCAGCTAAAATACACTCTGCTGAAGTTAGAGACAGCCAAACAGTAACTATAGGTGTAGAGGATCCAGCAAAGTAACTAATTTCATCTGCATGTGATCTCAGAACCCAGGTGTGATTAAGCAGAATATGGCTGTAGATGAAACACTTGGACCCTGGGAAAGCTGAGAAAATGAAACAGCTTATAGTACATAGAGAGTGGTATCACAGAAGACAAAAGTTAAAAAAACAGAGGAGCAGCTTTAGGATGAGAGAAATATATTGATTCTTGCCCAAAATAACTTGAGTAATGCTGACAGAACTGAACCTGGATGCCAAGGTCTGTACCAAATTTCTTCCTCAGTAAGAAGACAGAGATGACATTAATAATTTTATGCTGGCATTTGAAAGGGTGTATAATCAACACAAACATAACCTCTTTGCTTATGGGTAAGGCAATGTTGTGCCCAAAATGTCAGATGTGGAGCATCTGAATTATTATAATATTAAACACTCATATTCTACTGTATTAAAATGACTTCAGAAAGCTGCGGTGGTACAGCAGTAGCACTGTTGCCTCACAGCAAGAGGTTCTCCTGTTCGATTCTCAGCTCCTTCTGTGTGGAGTCTGCATGTCCTCCCCACGGTCGAGTGGCCTCCGAAAGACATGTGTGAATGGGCGTGCCTTCGCTGAAGGTTGGGCATCGGGCTGGCAACTCGGCACCATAAAAAAAAATCTACTGCTAATCATTAGCGGACTGGAGTTCCACTGTGGCAACCCCTAACCAGGAAAAGCCAAAAAGACAAACATTAAAATGACTTCTGAAGCTTATAAAAAAGACTCAGAGTGCATAGAAGAAAGGCTGATGACAGTGTGCATAATTATTTTTATTTATTTGTTTACTCTCTATTGACTGGATTTGTCCCAGTAGGCAAGAGACAAACTACTATTAAACTTACGGATGTTGGAGACAAACATTCTACTAAAGGTCCCCAAATTCCTTTCACTGTAAAGCTTAATAATCACTGGTTATTTCTGTAACAAAGTATTGAGAGTACTCATAACTTAGAAAGAAAAAAAAATGTTTTTCTTGTGTGTTTATGTTTTATATTCTATATAAACCCTACTACTAGAATACTGTATACTGACTTTACTAAACAAATTGTTAATCTATACATAACTTATGTTTCTATGGAACCTATATCTCTGTATGATATTCTCGTGGAATTTCTTTATAACATGCTACTGGAGCTTTTCTCCCCGGGCTCTCTGAGGTATGTTCATCTCAGAGTTCACCTATATAAGTTTGTTCTTCTGTATTTGTGGTCTTTTTTTTTTGGCTTGTCGGCATTCGGCAGTTTAAGTGTTGACATTTCAATAGGAAGCCATTCAAATGAGAGTGGGACAAGTACCAGTCCCACTTCCTATCCGAATATAGAAAAGTGCCTCATTGATCCATAGGTTACTGTACCTTCACAGGGTGAGGGGATCCCTTGATTTAATTCCTAGTGATTTGGACCATGAGTGTAATTTTCAGAAAATATCTATTATAGCAAAGGTCTTAAATTTCAGGACTAAGCTTAGGAAATTCACAGGATTGCACAAGAGTCCTTTGCATTGGCACAGTGGCAGCAAAAGGTGTGTTATGATTAGAAAATGAGTGCTTGAAATATACAGTCAGAAAAAGGTAAATCTACTAATTCCTTTACAGAAGAGTAACTTACATGCTACATGGGAGTGTTCTTTTACTCTGGTATAAACGTACGTAATGCCATTTACTTCATGGAGTTTTTTGATGAAGTTCATTGTTAGAAGGAACAAAAGCACTTTTATTTCTGAAATAAAATATTCAGGTAATGGAATATAGTTGTCTATATGATTTTTTGGGAGTTTTTTTTTTTTTTACAAACTCTATCAAGTTAGTATGATAAAGCCCTACCATGATAGAGAGGCTCTAGTATGTAGTATATGCAGGGGGTGGTCACAAGAGGAATCAAAGGGAGATCTAGTTTATTTTATTTTTTCTGCTTTTGTTTACCAGGAAAGTCAAACTGGGACAAGTTGCCCTTTTTCAGCTGTGGCCAAAGGAGAAACACTCTATAAAATAGAAACAATTTGTACATAGCAAGAATAGTCATTTTGTACATACAAGAAAGATAAAAATACAGATTACATCACAAAGGATAGAAGAAAAAGGTTTCATGTACTACTGGAAATAGACATGTGCAGTATACTAGTTGTGCACACAAGAAAAAATGTATTTCTATTATTTACATAGTTTGCAAAAGTGCAGTTTGAAAGGAAGAGTCTAATATATATATATATATATATAACCCCTGATTTTGACAGACATATAAACGTATTCTAATGTATATAATTCTTGGTTTTGACAGACCAATGGGGGAATTTAATGCAGGTAATCCCATATTTGACAGTAAATATAGGCATTTATTGTTGCAGTCTCCATTTAGTAACTATTTTTGAGTTGCTTAGTAGGTGGAGGCATACTTCTCAATCTCTTAGAGCAAAAAAATCTGGACAAAGCCTAAAATGATGGGGGGACAAATAGGGACAGATTTTAAATATTGCTCTTAGAAAGTTGATAGAATAACATGTTTTTCATTAGCACAAAGTTTCTGAAGGATGTGGAGTCTTAAATTCAAATGTTTGTTATTATTTAATTACTTCAATCCTCAGCTATTTGCCAGAAAAGTACAGATTTTAGGAGGAACACACCAAAAATATGAGGCAAAAATCTGGATATTCTGCGAAAATCTGTACAGTTGAGAGGTATGGGTGGAGGCTTAGAATTGGTATTATTCAGTTGGTGATATGGCAATTACACACCGTGCATATCATCAGCTGTTCAGTTTAAAGTGGTTGCATATTTTGGATTTCACAAGGTGTTCTTTAATTGAGAGTTTAAATGCCTTTAAGTTGTTAATGAGTCTGATATGATTTGGAAGATTGTCTCAGAGGTTGGAGATGCTCACTGGGAAAATTGAGTTTCTGTGAGAGTTGTTTGATTTTTGGGTATCTGTTAGAAATCTCCATCCTAAATAACTTAACCTATTTAGAGATTACCATTGAGTGAGTTTGATCAATGCAGGGGTGTGGCTGGGTTGGTGGTGCAGCTTGATTGCCATTGCAACGTTGATGTAGGAGAGCTGGTGAGGGAGTTCAAGACAGTTTAGGGAATCTAGATACTAGCAGAGTTGGATGTGATTAGGAGGTTACATGTAAAGTTACTAAGTTTTGTAACTGCTCACATTTGAGTTGGGTAGAAAATTGGATGTTGCTATTTTCCTGCTGAGGTAATTTAGGGCATATTTTGCCCTATATAATAATCCTGACAATGTGAGTATTTTGACTGCAAAATCAATGCTTGTATCAACGTTTTGCATTTTATAGGTTCCTAGGTAAGTTCTAGTCTAGCTGCCCTTGTGGGTCATTTTAAGCTTAGCCATCTTCCCTTTTTGTGCTATAATTAACCTATCCCATTAGGTTAGAACTGGCCTTTCCCATTTCATGGTCAATAATTATATATTCCCCCTAATGAGAAAAACTGGGATGATACCATAGAAAATTTGAGGGGCCCCATGCTTGGGAAAAAGCATTTATGAGCTGCCTTTATTAGTAGTCGGGAGGGGGGCAGTCCTGGAGTAAATTTTCTGTTTCCCATCCATAGATAAAAGTTGCACTTGAACATGGACAAGGATGAACTTTTGTTTTATGTGGATGGGAATTCTGTTCCAGAGCAACAGTATCCTCTGCAAGATATACCTGTCCCTCCAAACCATACTGTTTATGTTTCAGAAGATATTTAGATCCTTAGACTTTGCATTTTAGATGCCATGTGACTTTCTAATGTGCAGTAAATCCATCAGTATTGGTTCAGAGGATTTCTTGGATTCCAGACACAGGTCACATCTTAGCAGTCTGTAGGATACAGACTATAGTGCCTCTCCAGGTATGCATACTTGTGGTGCATGTGCAGCCTGTACACATATTTTAGTCTGTGATAAATATGTATTCAAACATAATAACTATTCCATTTTGTTTAAACATTATTTTGATTGTAAATCTATGTATATAGTTTATGCAGCTGTTTGCATTACCTGTTCGTCCTTTTATATTGGTAAAACTATTAGAAAATTCTCCTCCAGGATTAAAGAACATTTAGCAGCTATAAGAAACAAGGACAACAAGAATGCCTTAGCTAAACATAGTGCTATTTGTCCTAATTTTATGGATTTTAAATTCTTTGTACTTGATTGTGTTCAACAGTTTTTTGGTGACAGTAACACTTTACTCAAAGTCAAGGAATTATTGTGGCAATTTAAACTGAATGCAGATGCACCACCAGGACTAAATGAAACCCTAAATATTAAGTGTGCCTTGAAGTGGCGCCAATGTTGTTGTTGTCTTTCGGCTTTTCCTGGTTAGGGGGTCACCACAGCGGAACTCTGGTCCGTTAATGATTGGCAGTAGATTTTGAGGAACGCCGAGGTGCCAGCTCGATGTTCAACCTTCAACGAAGGCACGCCCATTTATGCATGTCTTTCGAATGCCCACCCAACCGTGGGGAGGACATGCAGACTCCACACAGAAGGCACTCCCCGCACTCCAGCCGAGAATCAAACGGGAGAACCAGTGACGCCAATAATGTACCTTATTTTGATAGGTGTCACAGTCTGTATGTAATCCTTTTCTATACATAATTGGTTTACAGTATCGGTTTACATTTTAATACAGATATACAGTATATTATTGGTTCATAATATTATGGGATCAACCCCTTTTTTGAAATGGTTATATATACTATGTACTGCATTATATATAATTTCTGATGAAGTCTAGTTATTAAACGGATGAAAGCAAAAATAACGGCTCGAGTGTATTTGTCAGCATATTGTATTTTTTTCTTGTTTTAATACGAAGTGTTTGATTTTATATATATATATATATATATATATATATATATATATATATATATATATGCGTGTGTGTGTGTGTGTGTGTGTGTGTGTGTG